>NW_024583048.1:187538-215180 GCF_018398535.1 Haplochromis burtoni
TGATATTCTAGAAAGACAGTACAAAACTGTAAAATATACAGTAAGATACTTTGACATTACTATTTTTTTGGAACAGTGTATGACCAGTTTCAGGGTAAGCGATCAAACACGGAAGAGAGTCAAATGTTATACAGGACTGCATGACTGAGTTTATACTTGATGACTAACATTGTTGTAAGTACAGGAGCAAGATGCTCATTGTATAATCACTCCCACTGCATATCTCTATGGAAGACAAAAATGCAAGTTACTTTAACTGGAGTAACAGGCAGGCTCCTAAGAAGAACAGACTAGGGCTATATAGCAACATAAGGGTCACTCTACTCTAATTTATCTTATCACATGATGGCATAACGATAGAGGGTTCAAATACCCCAAACACATTCATGGTTTTTGAAGGTACACATTACTGTTATAAAGGTGCACATTTTACCTCAAACCACGGTGCAACCTATATTCTGATTCATCAATCCTAGGATATAGGCACATGCACTTATGAACACCGTTATGTTAGAACATAGCATTCTTTATGTTCAAACTGTGGTTGGTACATAAGTCCAATAACACAGACCTCTGTGAGCAATGAAATCTCCCAGTAGGATAATGAAATCGTTTGGGCAACCTCACTCAGTGACTCCAAGAAGGCTGGATACTCTGAACTGTCATTTGCATATTCACAAATGACAATTTAGAATCATTTCCCCCACCTGGAGGCTCTGGGATGCAACTCTCTCCAGTGGAAAGAACCCCAAAATGCAGGCAGTAGGCCAGGGGATACATGAATCAATCAATCAATCAATCAATGATTGATTGATTGATTGACAGTCTTGCCCACTGCCTCTCGTGGGAGCAATTCCACACTGGGCACAGTTCAGGTCCTCTCTAGGTGACTGGTTCCAGGGCCCAAGCTGTGTGTTGAGGTGAGCCTGACTTCACGTAGTATCAAACTGACCCACAGACCGACAAACAAGGAGCAACTGAAGGTGGCTACAGTAAAGTCCTCTCAGTGAAAGAAAAACAACTTCTTCAGGCAGTACTAAACCATCCTTATATGCAATTGTCTTATTTTGTCTAATTATTTTTGAGATTGATGAGACTGTGTATAAAAAAATGCTTGAAAGTCCTTTACGCAGAAAAGCAAGCAAGTCTTGATCATTTTGTGGTGGCAAAATGACAGTAACAAAGCACACTAACAACAAAACAATATAATAAAAAAAAAAAAAACAAGAAACAGCCCATTCGTGTTGGTGGAAAAATGCACCATGTCGACCAATCAAAAATGATATGGCAACATGACTAGGGATGGGTACCGGTATCTGACATAAACGGTAGTAACCAGACCGAAAAGCAGCTCACATTTCGGTGCTTTATTTCGGTGCTTTTTTTTCCTGAGATGTCATACACTTTGAATTCTAGCCAATCATTTTATGTTTCCGAGGATAGTAGGCGGGCCCAGGTACGTACGTTCTTTTAGAGCAGAGCTACAGATTAAAAATGCCCAAGACGAAGCGGTCAAAAGTCTGGCTGTACTTCACAGCAAAAGATGCAAACTCAGCAGCCTGCAACAAGTGCTTTAAGGTGATACTGTGATACTGTCAAAGGAGGTAACACCTCAAATTCGTTGAAACACCTGGCGACGCATAGCGTTTGTTTTTTTTAAAAGCCGAGAAATGCGCCGTATTTGATAGTTTGCTGCGAGACCTCACACCGAGCACATCTACTGCGGGTGTGGTGCCTGTTATCGGACCCGGATTTAGCAACATCCCCAAAAGCCCAAAGAGGAGAGTCCTGGCCCCTAGCCCTGCCAGTGTAGCAGAAATGATGACAGATGATGATGGCAGCAGCAGCCGTTCTTCTCTGCGTGAGTAGCTTAATGTTGTTCGTGTATAATTTATGTTGAGTAGGCTAACCACGTTATTAAATTAATGCATGTAAGGTGAACTAGCAAACACATTCGTAGTTATATGCAGCTGTCTTCTTGTTTGATGGCAGATGCTCCCTTCACCCTGGCCAAAAAGGCTAAAATGACCAAAAGAAAATTCGAAAACAGTTAAACATGAGAGGTTTTTGGACAAAGTTTGTGTTTTTTACATTGTTTAAGCACTGCTTCCAGCCCAGTGATACCATATTGTCAGGCATTGTGTGGAGGCGAGGAAGAAGGAACCCAAACGCAGGACTCGCAGGTAGGTGAAGACTGGTGAAGTTTTATTATAAGGAGTGGATGAACAGAACAGAGGTAGGAAATGGCTGGCTGGCTGGACGACTGACTGAAGGACTGAAAGACTGAATGGCTGGCTGGCTGAACGCAGGCGGAAACGACAACATAACATCAATGACACGACAAGGACTGAAGGGAAGAGAGGGCTTAAATACACGACTAACAATGACAACGATTGGAGACAGGTGAGTGAACAGCTGAACCTAATGAACTAATGATAAATGGGAAGAGGACTGAACATAATGCACACAGACCAAGGCTAACACAATAAAACAGGAAGTGGAACAGGCAGTAGATAAACAGTGAATGTGAACTGAAAATACTGGGTCAACGACCCAGAAACCCTGACACATATATGCCCCTATAGCTGCAGAAAAGGGTAACACCTTTTTACAAAAAACAGCTGAACATGAGAGGTTTTTGGACCAATTTTGTGTTCTCCATTGTTTAAGCACCGGTTTGAGCACTGTTTAAGCACCGGCACCGTTTCAAAAGTACCGGTTTGGCACCGGTATCGGATAAAACCTAAACGATACCCATCCCTAAACATGACATTCGGTTGTTTAGGAAGAGGGGGAAGTTTTAGGAGTGACGACGAGAGAGAAAGAGAGAGGGAGAGAGAGAGAGCAGAAAAAGAGAGAGAGAGTTTTGAGTTGTGAGAGATTTGTGACGTTTAACGTGTTTGGAGTGTTTAGTTCATGTGTTATCTTGTGTAGTTAGTGTGTAGTGTTGTGGATAGTTTTGTGTTGTGTGTCAGAACAATGAGGGTGACTGCTGTCTCCAGGTAGAGAACAGGAGTGATACACCTGCTGCTGTCAGACCTGCAGGTATCAGGCTGTGATGTTCTCCTTTATAGTGGACAGAAATGTTTGGAGTGGCACAAATAATTTGTGTGGCATCTTACTGAATGCAGAACACCTGATTGCTATGTAAATAGTTTTAAATGGTTATTAAAAAGGGGTAAAAGGTAAATGGCTACAAGTAATTTTGTTGTTTGCAAAACTTGTGCATATGATTTTAAAATTGACAATTTATAATTGCATTTAAAGTTATGAAATATGATTCATTAATGTTTGTGGTTGTTACAGTAAAAAATATAACTTTTTCTACTCTGATTTTATGTTTTTTGTCTAATTTTAGATCAATTGTGTTAATACAGTATATCAAAATGAAAACATAACTGTAAATTCAGACATGTGAGGTTGTGCTGGAAACAATGATAAAGTGAATAACAAGACAAAGTAAATAATTTTTAAAGGTGAAATGTAGAAGTCAAATCAAAAGTAGTTAAAAATGGCCAATTATACCCTGGACCCAAGAGGGTTAAACATTTTTTTTTTAAAGTAACGCAATAGTTACTTTTCAAGTAATTAATTACTTTTAGAATCTTGTAACCCAGTTACTTTTTTGAAGAAGTAACTAGTAACTATAATGAATTACTTTTTCAAAGTAACTTGCCCAACACTGGCCAGCACACTTTCAATGGAGCAACAGTAGAAGACAATCAGGGGCTCCCTCTTCAGGTCCACTTTTCTGAGGATTCTCAGAAAATGGAGACACTATTGGGTGTTCTTTACAACCGCAGCAGTGTTTGAGCTCCATTGGAGGTCTGTGAGCACACCCAGGAACTTGAAACTGGACGCCCTCTCCATGCACTCCCTGTTCATGTTGACGAGCTGCAGCATGGACTTCCTCCTACTACACCATGAAGCTTGGGCTGCTGCTGCCGTCCGATGTTTGAGCTGCAGCTGCCACTTGTCCCTTCACCTCAAAGCTTGCAAAGAAGTGGTTCAGCTCCTCCACATTCACTAATCAAATACAATCACTGTATTAACATTGGTGATGCTAATTTGTTTTATTTCATTCACATTAATTCTATGCTGACATTATTGGAAGTGTTATTTAAACAGTAACAGGGTTATGTTAATCATATGAGCAGAAATCGAGTGTACATAATCACATTAACACATCAGGATTACCCATCAATCTCAATATAATAAATTACCACCTGTTAAAATGCAGCAATATAATACCCTTGCAACAAATTGTAGCATTCAACATCTGAATCACATTTCATGTTGTGTTTATGAGAACAAATTGTGCATGAATGTTGATGGATCTTGAAGTTTTATCTAAATGAAATCATGTCTTATCTTGTGATAGGTAATTGTATGCATGCTTAGAACTCCAAACTAAGGTAATCACGATGTTATATTTTTATTATACAATGTGGCATTTTATTAAAATTCATTTTTAAATAAGTTAAAATCCCACTTAAATTTAAGTATTTTTATTACTCACTGTACTGTTCTCCCTAACAAGGTAAACATTTAGAAAATAATGTTCTGACATCAGCTTGAACAAATGTTACTGGTATATGCTGTACTCAGTTTTTATATAAAACATTATACAAAATATGTAAATATATAGTAAAATAGGAAAGCTTAGAATATAATAGAAAAATGCATACCATACTGTCCTCTGAATGGATTCATGCTGCCCTAGCTAACTACCAAGTTAACATAAACAACCACAACTTGGAGAGCTGCTTCCAGTTCTTAATTGGTCTTAGTCGGTCTGTCTGTTGGTCTGAGGATGAAAACCGGAAGTATTGAAATGTAGACCTATGTGAGACCGTGGATGTCCAGAAATGGAAAGTGGTCTAAAGAGTCTTGCAGATGGAAAAGTGGCAGACTGGCACTTTCTGTCAGGGTGACAGGTGAATTTAGTGATGGGAACCCAGCGGGTTACATGGGAGCGGACAATAGTAGGCAGGAAGAGACAATAAAATGAGACTTCAAACTCTCATGTTAATGAACAAATGATGTAGGATGCAGGCAGAATGGCAACCAACCTGCATCGTAGATTCTCCCTCTACTTTTCTGCCCAATCTAACCTGTTCAGGTTCTTCCAGAGTCTTGCAATCATCTTTTGAGTTTTCCTGACTTATCTGGGACCCCATTAAAGCCACCGAATCTTGCCCATCTGCACTGCAACTAGCCTGTGGCACAACCTTAAAATCAGAACTACAAATGCCAGCTAACATGCTATTAATGTCACCACTGGCAGCTGTGATGCCACCAACTGCGCCCCTAGAGTTCACTTTCTCCACAACACACTCATCAACAGACCCACTGGCACCCACAGCAACAACTGTAACAGAACAGAACAGAACATCAACTGAAATCTTCAATTCCACCGGTGCAGGGGCAGTGGTACCAGGCAGGACTGCCTGCCCGTTTCCATCTCTACGTACAGCAGTGTGTCCCACATTTTCACACTCAAAGCATTATATTATATATATATTTCCCTCCTCATGTTTAACATGGAAAGAGACATCTAATCACTGGGTCCTTACACCCCAAACTCAAAGTCTTTAATCGGCTGGCCGTTCTTACAAAATGTTAAAGCTCCTGTGCCAGTGCTTCATTAGACACAAAAGGTTGGATACCCATGTAATCCAGCTGGCCCGTACTGCCAAGGGGGAACCTTGAATAAACTCGTCATTTATTGAAATCCCACTTTCAATAAGCTGAAAAACTAACTCGGGTTGCTTAACTGAGGATACCATCCCTGCAGAGAGTTCACAACAAAGTTCCCTAAAACTATTGATTGTAAACCAAATCCATAGAAACAAATTTACCAAAAAAAGTAAGTTAATAGAAATGTGTCAAGAAATTAGAAAAAAAAAAACAAAACACAGCTCTCAATCTCTCAGTCCACTCGTGACATGCTCAACCACCAAACCCCTGCAGAAAAAAAAGAAAATGAAGCTTTTAGATTGGCCTAGTCAGACTGAAATCCAATTGAGATGCTTTGTCATGACCTTAATGAGCGTATTTTAAAAAAAAAAACTACCAATGTGGCTGAATTAAAACAAGTCTGCAAAGAAGAGTTGGCCAAAATTCACAGCAATGTGAAAGACTCATTACCAGTGCAGTTTTAGCTAGAGATGGCACGATACCACTTTTTTATGTCCGATACCGATACCGATATCATAAATTTGGATATCTGCCGATACCGATATGAATCCGATATAGTGTTTTTTAATCAACAAAACTGTTTTTTAAAATATCTTGCTGCATTTTGCAAGTCTGCAAGTTCATACTCAAGTTTAAAACAACAACTACACTAAAGCTATTCTGTTATACCTGTATGCAAAAAAAATATTTCATAGTTCAGCAATACTGATCAATCTAATAAACTTAGACCTACACCATCCTCCCTATTCTGGTATTTTAAAGAGTACTTAGCGTAAATATTAAGCAACCTAACTAATAGGGTTCCAACTCCCAGCAACAACAAAAATAAATAAATAAAAAATAGGGAACCACCCCTCACACGCCACCTCATGATGCTTAATTGACGTAATCAACATTAATTTGATGCAGTGTGAAAAAAAATGCACAGAAATCAATTATTTTTCAAGAAATATTAAATAGATTCAACATCTTTCTTCAACAAAATTGCAGACTGCACAGATGGTACCTTCCCAAAGGAAAAAGTACTATAGCTTACTAGGGTATATATATTAGACTTAATAGTCACTATATACAGTAATTGACTTCTATTCATTTTACATCAAATTAAAACTTTGGGTGTCAGATAATTATTTATTAAAAGCTAGACATTTTAAATGAGAATAAGAAAGAAAAGTATGTCTTTGTGCCCCCTTTTCCCAGTCAATGCCCTATCGGCCCCCCTGGCTAAACTTTGCTAGATCCGCCCCTGCACAGTTACCAGCCGTCAGCTACGTAGAAAACGATCCTGGTGTAGAAAGTAATATTAAATAAATTGTAACAACAGCTTATCAAGCTTAAACGTGCTGCTGTTGTTCAGCCGCTGGTTTCCTCTTTCTGGCGCAAAGTGGACCAAAAACAAACAAGAGAGACTCGCGACAGAAAAGCCGATCAGCTGATCATTAGCAGTTTCACGATTGAAGTAGCAGCCGGCGAGCGAGAGGCAGTCGCTCGTTAAGCTTAACGCAGGAATGCTTTACAAACATTCAGAGATGGACTTACACACTTGCTTTACTTCTCTCGGGGATAACTTTGTTGGAGATGAAATGCCGGGTTGCTAGCGAAGCTCCACATGCTATCCAGACCACCGACAGGTCCCGAATGCCACAGCTGCTCTATCACGTGATGCATACTGCTCCGACGTGCTAACGTTCTGAGGTGAGTTACGGCGTGTTGCAAGTTTTATGAGGTGCTTTCGTGATATTTAATGGATCGGATTACATTTTTTATTTTTCTCCGATATCCGATCCAGTAATTTAGGTCAATATCAGACCGATACCGATACGTAATATCGGATCGGTCCATCTCTAGTTTTAGCTGCCGAGTATGGCACAACTATTTATTAAGTTTAGGGAGCAATTTCATTTTCACAGGTCAGATAGTTTTGGATAGCCCCTTTTACCTTAATCACTTAAATCATCATTTAAAAACTGCATTTTGTATTTACTAGGGTTATCTATCTCTAACATTTGCTTGATGATGGAAAGTGTGTGAAAGATTTACAAAAAAACAAAAGAAAGAAATCAGGAATGAGATACATACGTTTTCACAGAACTGTATTTAGATTTTGCTATCTGTCTGACAGGAATAGCGTCATAGTTTTCCAAATGCACCTCTGCTGTATTAAAGCACACTCACATTGCCATCTGCCAAGTACAATCGTGTTCAACTGCCCAAACCATTTCATGAGAAAACTCATTTTCAGCCTCTTAATTATTTCTCATTACAGTGGGGCTCAGGAGTAGATTGGAATTGGACAGTAATTGCCCAGCTTGAATGGTGAAACAATCCCAATGCATCAGTCTAGATGAAGTGTGACAGGGAGACACCTCGCTATTGTGCAATGCCCATTAGGCTATTTCCTGCTTTCTGATCACCTAAAAAAGCCCATGAGATTGTTGTGAATGCAAGGTCAGCATGTCAGCTCTTTTAGGAGGAAAATGCTTATGGCAGCCTGCACAAGATATTGATAACCTTGTCGCCAGCATTACACCTGTGATTAAGCATGTCTGATTGTGAGTGGATGTCATATTGTGGTGCATTTTGGTATTTTTGTGGAACTGCCACTGGGAGTAAAGGGAGCATCACCTTCAGGCTTAAGAAAGTTATGTTTAGCACAGCTTGTGAGGGTAATGCTTGGATTAAAATCGGATTTTCTCATTTATCCTGTGATAGTAAAGATTCTCCAAATGTAGTATCATGAACAGAGTTGCCAATCAATAAAGTTGTTCAACACAAATCCCACTTGTCCCTTTCTTCAAATCTCTTCCTTGTACTTGCCAGCTTTAAATGCAGCAGGATACAGATGGGAACATTGTTTTTCTGAAAGCATTAGTTCCTTAAGAAATAAAGACACAATAAAGACACCTCAATATGAAGCAATTAGTATAATTTTGTGAATTTTGTGTATTGTTGCACCCCTAATATATATATATATATATATATTAGGGGTGCAACAATACACAAAATTCACGGTTCGGTTCGATACTTTGGTGTCACAGTTAACCTAACCCTAACCCCACAGTCACAAAAAAATGTTCATGCCTTTTTAATTTGTCATTATAAATATATATTTTAACTCAAAAGTACAGTTTTTAAATTTAATGTTGCTGAAATAACAAAATAGTTTAAAAAAAATCTATCTGATCGAGAAATCCCTCATCTTTTGGAAAAGAGAGTTTATTACAGAGAAATGGCTCTTTCCAAAATAAAAGCTACACTATACACTTCTTCTGGGGTATATTCTCAGCAGCATATTAAACATATCAGGTCCCCATAAGGAGAATCATGTGCTAACGGCTGTCTAAATGACTCGTACCATGCATGCTTGTTGTTTTTGTCTGCTTCCACTTGTCTTTGCACTAGGATGATGTTGGCATAAATGTGCAGTCATATTCATTGTGTTCCCACTAGTGCTGTCAGCCTTAATCTTATTAAAATGACGTTAACGCGATAATGCGGCAAATCTCCCTTAACGAGTTACCACAGACCGCCCGTGCGTGGGGCTAGACGGCATCAACATGTTATCGAGCTAACTGCGCTAACGCACTTGTTCCCACCAATGTAATTGAGCATTGCCTGGCACACCCAACATACTGTTCTACTTTTGTCCATGACGCGCTTACCATCAGGGTCATACTTCACATGAAAACCGAAATAGCTCCAAACGCCAGATCTGAATGAGAGTGGAAGAGGCTCAATTTCGGGTAGCGTTGAGGCAATTGCCATGTTGCAACAAGCTTAGCTTCTGTCTCGCTAGCTTGCCCCCCCCCACTCACACACACAGGCACACAAACACAAGAGCACACTGCGCTCAGTGGATCTGCGCTTGACAGTGCAGCCTAGGCGGAGTAGTGGAACGCAGATCCACTGAGCTCTCAACACAGACAGCATTGTCAAAAGAAAAGTTGATCAAATAAATTAAAAATTTTGTATTGTTCGATACATACATGCGTACCGAGCCGAAAGCACTGTATCGAACATATATATTGTATATAATATGTAAATGGCCTGCATTTGTATAGCGCTTTTCTAGTCCTTAAGGACCCCAAAGCGCTTCACACTACATTCAGTCATTCACCCATTCACACACACATTCACACACAATTGTATATATATATACAGTGGGGCAAAAAAGTATTTAGTCAGCCACCGATTGTGCAAGTTCCCCCACTTAAAATGATGACAGAGGTCAGTAATTTGCACCAGAGGTACACTTCAACTGTGAGAGACAGAATGTGAAAAAAAAATCCATGAATCCACATGGTAGGATTTGTAAAGAATTTATTCGTAAATTAGGGTGGAAAATAAGTATTTGGTCACCTCAAACAAGGAAAATCTCTGGCTCTCACAGACCTGTAACGTCTTCTGTAAGAAGCTTTTCTGTCCCCCACTCGTTACCTGTATGAATGGCACCTGTTTGAACTCATCATCTGTATAAAAGACACCTGTCCACAGCCTCAAACAGTCAGACTCCAAACTCCGCCATGGCCAAGACCAAAGAGCTTTCGAAGGACACCAGGAAAAGTATTGTAGACCTGCACCAGACTGGGAAGAGTGAATCTACAATAGGCAAGCAGCTTGGTGTGAAAAAATCAACTGTGGGAGCAATCATCAGAAAATGGAAGACATACAAGACCACTGATAATCTCCCTCGATCTGGGGCTCCACGCAAGATCTCATCCCGTGGGGTCAAATGATCATGAGAACGGTGAGCAAAGATCCCAGAACCACACGGGGGGACCTGGTGAATGACCTGCAGAGAGCTGGGACCAAAGTAACAAAGGTCACCATCAGTAACACACTACAACGGCAGGGAATCAAATCCCGCAGTGCCAGACGTGTTCCGCTGCTGAAGCCAGTGCATGTCCAGGCCCGTCTGAAGTTTGCCAGAGAGCACATGGATGATACAGCAGAGGATTGGGAGAATGTCATGTGGTCAGATGAAACCAAAGTAGAACTTTTTGGTATAAACTCAACTCGTCGTGTTTGGAGGAAGAAGAATACTGAGTTGCATCCCAAGAACACCATACCTACTGTGAAGCATGGGGGTGGAAACATCATGCTATGGGGCTGTTTTTCTGCCAAGGGGACAGGACGACTGATCCGTGTTAAGGACAGAATGAATGGGGCCATGTATCGTGAGATTTTGAGCCAAAACCTCCTTCCATCAGTGAGAACTTTGAAGATGAAACGAGGCTGGGTCTTCCAACATGACAATGATCCAAAACACACCGCCCGGGCAACAAAGGAGTGGCTCCGTAAGAAGCATTTGAAAGTCCTGGAGTGGCCTAGCCAGTCTCCAGACCTCAACCCCATAGAAAATCTGTGGCGGGAGTTGAAAGTCCGTGTTGCTCGGCGACAGCCCCAAAACATCACTGCTCTCGAGAAGATCTGCATGGAGGAATGGGCCAAAATACCAGCTACTGTGTGTGCAAACCTGGTAAAGACCTATAGTAAACGTTTGACCTCTGTTATTGCCAACAAAGGTTATGTTACAAAGTATTGAGTTGTATTTTTGTTATTGACCAAATACTTATTTTCCACCCTGATTTACGAATAAATTCTTTACAAATCCTACCATGTGGATTCATGGATTTTTTTTTTTTTTCACATTCTGTCTCTCACAGTTGAAGTGTACCTCTGGTGCAAATTACTGACCTCTGTCATCATTTTAGGTGGGGGAACTTGCACAATCGGTGGCTGACTAAATACTTTTTTGCCCCACTGTATTATGCAATATTGTTGTTCAACCCATCAAAGCTCAAAGTCTGCACTTTAAAATCATCGTGGTAATGTACAGAAAAAAAATTGAATTCCATTCTCCAAAGTCCCATCCAGAGTGTAGTCTCAGGTACAAGAGAAGAATGGCACAACTAAAAACCCACACATAGCTGAAACTGAGCAATACTGAAAGAATGTGTGAGAAAAAGGTGTTGTACAACACTCATGTCATCAAGGGTGGACTACAGCAACCTCCTAGGGCATGTGCCAGTCAACATTACAAAGGTAGACATCCAACAATTCTCTCAAATGAAGAGCTGGACAACACTAGGACCTGACATTATCCACACTTATTGACTGACGAACCTAATGGCACTCCTTGACTAACTGGCAGACCAAATAAGGGAGCTTCTAACAACATGTACTCATCCAGACTGGCCAACACAACCCAGAATAATCCTGATCTTGCAGGATACCCACACACCACAACATTAAACTACCGATTTTCTGCTGATAACCTGCCTCACTGGTTGAGATGGAGATTCTATACAGCTCTATGAGCTTCTATGTCGTGGAGGGGCAGGTATTTGGCAGGTAGTTACATGATTTCATACCCTTGTGGGGATCCTTTATCAGGATTGTTCTGTTCTGTGTTAGCTAGTTAGTTAGTTTGTTTGCCTCCTGCATTTATATGTGATATGCATAAGAGTAAAAACTCAGGAAGGTGGAAAATACGTTTTTTTAAACTGTTCTAGTTTTGCATAGGACTCATTGTCTATATTACAGTCATTGGAAAAATGCAGATCACAAATGAATGTGCAGGTAATTAACCTGTATGTGAGTAGAGGAGCTGATTGCATTTTCCTTCATCAAAACTCTTGAACTATTTCTAATTCATTTAAAAGGTGTTTGCTTATTATAGAAGAGGAAGCTAAACATGAACCACATGAAGCTTTTATATGGATGCAAAGCATCATTGTCTTTTTTGCTCAGCAGAGACATGTGTTAGGCATTCAAAGGTTTTGCAAAACTCATTTCATGCTTATTGTTTACCTAATCAGAAATTCTAATTGCTTATGGGGACTAATTAACTTATGAAAAAGAAACAGGAGTATTGTGTACCCCCATGTCATTCTGTTTGTACATATCTATGAAATATTCATTCATGACAAGACAGTCTGGCAACTTCACTGTGATATGAATTTGTTTGGTCTCTAGTTTCTTGACATTGCCACCATCAATTATTCTGACAGGAAATCTGAAACAACTAAAAAGGCGAATTCCAAAGTTCAAAACATCACAAAGAGTTCATCCAACATGGGGAAAAAAGCAGTGTATCCTGCAACTGAGCTACACTCTCTGCTATGCTGCAGATTATGAGGATCTTTCATTTTTCAAACAGACAGAATTAGCTGCATTAGTTGGAGACTTCTTACTGTACTGGATGAATCCATGTTTAGTGCCCACAAGCACTAAACATGTTTTTTTCTAAAGAAACGAATAGAGAAAATGCAATTTTAATATAATCCCCCAGACATAGCAAATGACAGAGTAGAGAGAGAGATCATTCATTCTTTTTTTAAAAAATTTACTTTATTATCACCAAAGGCCAGCACCCATCTTTCACACTGTAAAAAGTCCCCAGCACCAGCACCTCACTCAACCAACAATGAAGATGAAAAAGAACAACGCAGAGTCTGCCTGAGTCTTAGACACAGCCACAGCCCCAGCCCACCCAAGCTGTCTCTACTCTTTCCTCTCCCAAACACTCCCTCCCTCCCCCACCAAGGGGCCAGCGAGCACTTAAGAGCCCTGGAAGCCTAGGCTGAACATCCTGACGTGGGTCAACAAACACCACGTAGTGGTGGGCATAGACCATTCCCATGCAAAGAGGGACTCAACCTCAAAACAGGCTACCAGGGCCCCAGGCCCCACACCCAGACCATGCCAGGGAGACCGGCCACTGGACCCTTGGTGAGCACCCACCACCACAAGCCCCTCAGAAGATCAGACACCAACTAGGAAGGACTGGAAAGACAAACAGAACAACAAAGTCATCCCCTATGTTGCCAGTTTATCAGAAAAACTCAGGAGTGTCTTCTCCAAGCAAATTCTGTCCATAAAAATTACAAACAGAATCGGTGACAAAGGGCAGCCCTGGCTGAGCCCATTACCCACCACGAATGAGTCCGATTTATTGCCGGCTATGCGAACCAAGCTCTTGCAATGGTTGTATAAGGATCAAATGGCCCATAGCAATGGGCCAGACACCCCATACTCCCGGAGCACCTCCCACAGGACACCCCAAGGGACATGGTCGAATGACTTCTTCGAGTCCACAAAACACATGTAGACTGTTTGAACAAACTCCCATGCACGCTTAAGCATCCTTGAGAGGATAAAGAGTTGGTTCAGTGCTCCACGACCAGGACAAAAAACGCATTGTTTCCCCTGAATCAGAGTTTCTACAAATGGACTATCCTGACTTTCCCAGAGAGGCTGTGAAGTGTGATCCCCCTATATGCAGTGTTGGGAAGGTTACTTTTAAAATGTATTCCACTACAGATTACAGAATACATGCCCCAAAATGTATTTTGTAACGTATTCCGTTACGTTACTCAATGAGAGTAACGTATTCTGAATACTTTGGATTACTTAATATATTATCATGCTTTTTACAACTACGTGAATGTACTATTGCTGTGTGATTTATTACTATTACTGAAGGTCCGCGACTCCGAACCGTAGTAAAGGACTTCTGGCTAATACGGTGGGTTCGAGTCGGGCTCGTAGCTGAAAACTAGCTTTACTTTGTTGTCTGGGTCAACTTTTCTAGCCAGAGACAGAGAGAGGAGTTGAAAGGCTGCTCCAACGGAACTTATTGTTTCAGAGGAAAACGCGAACACGGTGTACAGTCGAGTCTTAATAGCTGACTTACAACTGGGCTCGTCAGGCACTCTTCTTGGCTGCAGTGGTTATTATTATATTTACATGCTTCCAGCTCCCGTTTCTGCTCGATGACAGCTCGTACCTTTCCACTCCCCTTCTTCTCCCTCCTAGCACTCACAGACACATAACGTGTCGCAGTCCATTCTCCCTGCAACACGGACTACACTGCCCACGAGGCTACATTCTTTAGGGCTATGCCTGTAGCATTCTGCCTATTAGCTTAGCACAACAACAACAAAAAGGCCTCTCTCACCCAGGAAACACACAGTCGCAGAGAGAGCGTCACCCTGTAACCATGGAAACCGTAACGCTGCCGCCCCGCCTGGAACAACGGCACATAGCTGTCAAACAAAACCCAAACAGTCCTGACCCGCAACAATATGAAACAGGAAAATACCACCGTGTAATCCATTTATTTCAACAAAGTAACTGTATTCTAAATACCACCTTTTTAAACGGTAACTGTAACGGAATACAGTTACTCATATTTTGTATTTTAAATACGTAACGGCGGTACATGTATTCCGTTACTCCCCAACACTGCCTATATGGAACATATCCTCCGGTCCCCCTTCTTAAAGATGGGAACCACCACCCTAGTCTGCCATTCCAGAGTTACCATCCCTGATCTCTACGCAACATTATAGAGGTGTGTCAAGCAAGACAGCCCTACAAGTTCCAGAGCCTTCAGGAACTCAAGGCGGACGTCATCCATCCCAGTTGTTTAACTGCCTCAGTGACCTCGACCCCAGAGGTAGCGCTTGTCCCCAGACTCTGCTTCCTCCATGGAAGTCTTCAAGGATCTCTTAAGGATTAAAGAGGTCCTCAAAGTATTCCTTCCACTGCCTGACTCAGTCGAAGTCAGCAGCACTCCACCTGTACTATACACAGTCCAGGTAGAGACCCGCTATCCCCTCCTGAGTCACCTGGCGTTTTGGCAGAATCTCTTTGAGGCAGTTGAAGTTCTTTTTCGATGGCCTCTTCCAACTCCTCCCACACTCGAGCTATTGCTTCAGCCACTGCCTGAGCCGTGTTCCGCTTGGCCTGTCAGTACCTATCAGCTGCCTCCAAAGTCTCTTCTTCAGCCTGGTGGCTCCCTTCACCTCTGGTGGGGTTACCACCGCCACAGGCAAAAACCACATTGCGGCTGCAACTTAGTGCAGCGGCTTTGGCAATGGAGGTGCTGAACATGGTCCATTCAGACTCAATGTTTCCAGTCTCCCTTGGAATGCTGTTAAAGCTCTACTGGAAGTGTGAGGGAAGGTCTCGCAGACTGGGGACTCTGCCAGGTGTTCCCAGCACACCCTCACTATATGTTTAGGTGCTCCACATCTGTCCAGCAACCTGCCCCACCACCTGAGCCAACCCACCACCAGGTGTCAATCAGTTGACAGCTCAGCCCTTCTCTTTACCCGAGTCTCCAGAACATATGGCCACAGGTCTGGTGATACGATTACCAGATCGATAATCAATCTGGTATTCGTGATCAGCGTCATGGTGCCACATTCAATTATGGTCACTCTTATGTTCGAACATGGTATTCGTTATGGTCAACCTGTGGTTTGCACAGAAGGCCTCCAACAAAGCACCACTCGGGTTCAGATCCAGGAGGCCGGTCCTCCCAATCACGCCCCTCCAGGTCAAACTGTCATTGCCCACATGAGCCTTGAGTCCCCAGAACACCCTCAAGCACCCCGTCCAGGGAATCCAAGAAAGCTGGGTACTCTGAACTGCCACTCAGCGCATAAGCACAGACAACAGTCAGAACCCATTTCAGACTGAGTCCAGCCCCTTTCACAGAGACTGGTTCCAGAGCCCAGATATATCTGTTAATAACCTCTGTATATCTGTTATTAACCTCTGTCTCTCTTCCACAGCATGTCTTTTATCCTGTCTTCCTTCTCTCACCCCAACCGGTCGCAGCAGATGGCCGCCCCTCCCCGAGCCTGGTTCTGCCGGAGGTTTCTTTATTTTAAAAGGGAGTTTTTCCTTCCCACTGTCGCCAAAGTGCTTGCTCATAGGGGGTCATATGATTGTTGGGTTTTTCTCTGTATCTATGAAGCACCTTGAGGCAACTTTTGTTGTGATTTGGCGCTATATAAATAAAATGGAATTGAATTGAATTGAATATAGTCGGGGTTAATGTGAGCAATATATAGCTGTTACCTCTTAACCTCACGCACTAACTCAGGCTCCTTCCCCACCAGAGAGGTGGCATTCCATGTCCCAGTGGCTAGTCTTGATAGCCGGGGATCATCATGCTGTGAGTGAGACAATGCAGCTCGTAATAACAATAGATAAATGTTGCTATTGCTTCTCTTGTGCGTGCCATTTTAAATTTTTCCTCAGAGAAGAATTGAATGTGGCATGCACAAGACTGCAAGGTGGCATCAGCAGGCATCGAGGTAAGGACAGGTAGAAAATGGAAGGCTGAGAAGGCAGTTGTGGTGGCAGAGTCATGCCTAAGGCAGAAGGCACTCGTGGGGGTCTTAGCAACAGGGGGAGCAGGCTTGGGGTACTTTCCAAAGGTCCAGGTCAGTAGGGAACAGGGAAAAGAGAGACACCACTACTCCAGGAAGAGGTCCTGGAGGAGGAGCGACCAAGCAGGGCCGTAGGACTTAAGCGGCAGGGAGCATTGACAAGGTGGGGGAGTACCTTGCAGCACAAGGTCACCTGGGCAAACATCATGCAGGCAGACTTCCACCGCATCTGATTCCTTATGCAGGAAGTAGACATCACCCTGCCAAGCCCAGTAAACCTCCGTGTGTGGGGGAAGAGCAAGACACCTGCCTCTCCCCTGTGCTCTGGAAGAGGGACCCTAGAACACCTCCTCAGCAGCTACCCAAATTCCCTGGCCGATGGTCGGTATCGTTTGCGACACGACCAGGTGCTCAGAGTAGTTGCTGAGAAGATTGCCTCAGCAATCAGCTGAGGTTGATTTACTTCAGTTAATGAAGTGGAGTAATTGAGTAATCTGATATGGATAAGAATTTATTGTCTTCAGAAGAGAATTTCTGAAGACGGGGGTCCTGTCTTTTGCCCCTTTTTTCTTTTGGCGTAGGCCAAAATTCGTTGACAAACTCCACTCGAAAACCATCTGGCCCTGGGACTTTATAGTTTATAAAATGCTGTAGGGCTTTGTGACATTCAGATATTAAAAGGAGTGTGAAAAAAGGAGGGGTCATCAGCATTTCGTCCCTATATACTAACATTGCATAAATTCATATTTTGAATGAACATATATATATATATAAATCTACCTTCTTCCTTCTCTTCCTTCCTTTTCCTGTTTGGAGTACAAGTGTGTCAACGCGTGGGAGAGTGTGAGAGGATTTCCCCTTCCCCAACTGTCTTTTGGACCCTGGACCCTTGGATTCCTTCTTTACTTGTATATAGCTTGCACTTTGGTGACCTGTAAATGAACCGCTTTGTTGGATCTAATCCTGTCTGCGCCTGAGTCCTCCCTAACCCATGACAGACAGTTTTTAATCTATGGACGCCAAAATGTCCACCATGTTGCTGTTTTGTGGAGAAGCTGGCTCCGGTGAGTCTTTGAGTTGGCTTCATTTCAATGATGGCGTACCTTTGCTGCTGGAGGGAGATGGCGCCGTAATATCTTGTTACGGTGTGGCTGTAGCTCAGGTGGTAGAGCAGGTGAACTGCTAATTGGAAGGCTAATTCAGTCCCCATCTGCTCCAGTTTACATGCCTCAGGCAAGATACTAACCCCAAGTTCATTTCTGATGCATCCATCTGAGTATGATTGCATGTGAATGGCGGATGAGCACTCAAGTTGTGTAAAGGACTCAAATAAGGTAGAAAAGTGTTACTTAAGACCAAGTCAGTTTACCTGGTTTCCCCATAACACATTTGAAACACTCATAAATAAAGAGTGTTATTGGCTACCCCAGTAGTTGGTTGGAATTTAAGTAAAATTCTTTTTAAGCTGTCAAGGGACAAACTGGCAGAAAAAAAAATTTGCGGTTGAAGTGTTTTCAGTGGCGTCCATCATTATTGTGAATAATGAGAAAGATAACTTTTTACTATTCTGCCCTCCCTGTACATTGATGATTTCCTAACCAACTGGCCTCAATCAGTTTGACTCGGTCCCACATTTCCCGCTATTGTCATTCAGCACCAGATCCCCACAGATCTGTGTTCACAGAAATCCAGGGCCATCTCAGGTGACCCTTCAACCCAACCCCAACCTGTTTGACCTGCAGCCCTCTGGTTGGCACCGCAGGTCAATCAGGTCCCACACCTCCAGACACACAAACAACTTCTTCCCTGGGCAATTCAGACTGTTAACAAACGCTATCTATTTATCTGTTTATATTTCTTATTTGTGTAAGTTTTTCTTGATATTATATGGTTCTCCTGTTTGTTATTTATTTCTTCTGTCTATTATTTATATTTCATTCACAGTTGGTGTGGAGCACCCACAATTTCGTTGTACATCCATCCATCTTCATCCGCTTTATCCGAGGCCGGGTCGCGGGGGCAGCAGCCTAAGCAAAGAGGCCCAGACCTCCCTCTCCCCAGCCACCTCCTCCAGCTTATCCGGGGGAATACCAAGGCGTTCCCAGGCCAGCCGAGAGATATAATCTCTCCAGCGTGTCCTGGGTCTGCCCCGGGGCCTCCTCCCGGTGGGACATGCCTGGAACACCTCACCCAGGAGGCGCCCAGGGGGCATCCTTGTCAGATGCCCGAACCACCTCAGCTGGCTCCTTTCGATGTGGAGCAGCAGCGGCTCTACTCTGAGCCCCTCCCGGATGGCCGAACTTCTCACCCTATCTCTAAGGGAGAGGCCAGCCACCCTTCGGAGGAAGCTCATTTCTGCCGCTTGTATCCGCGATCTCGTTCTTTCGGTCACTACCCACAGCTCGTGGCCATAGGTGAGGGTAGGGACGTAGATCGACCGGTAAATTGAGAGCTTCGCTTTTACACTCAGCTCCCTCTTCACCACGACGGACCGGTGCAGCATCTGCATTACTGCAGCTGCAGCCCCAATCCGTCTGTCGATCTCCGGCTCCCTTCTCCCATCACTCGCGAACAAGACCCCGAGATACTTGAACTCCTCCACTTGGGGCAGGAACTCATCCCCGACCCGGAGTGGGCACTCCACCCTTTTCCGGCTGAGAACCATGGCCTCAGATTTCAGATTTTTGTTGTACATGTGCAATGAAAATAAATGTCTATTCTATTCTATTTTATTCCATTCCAAGTTTGGCAGAAAGATAAATATGTCTTATTATAGAGACTATTATGCTGTTCTCTGACTTTGTGCACACACAGAATCTCTCAGCTTGGCATCTGGATCAATTCTGGGATTTTACCTTTGATTTGGTTCAAGGTTCAAGGTTCAAGGTTCTTTATTTGTCACATGCATAGTTATACAAGTATAACACACAGTGAAATGTAGCCTGACATGCTCCTCGACATGTGCAAAAATTGGGGGGGGGTAGAGGAAGAACATACACCCAGTGTATAGTATATACACTGGGTGAATGTGCAGTAGTAGCAGCAAGCAGGTGAATTCTGTACATTAATATGAATAGATATCTGACTCATCTTCAGTCCAAGATGAGTCAGGTGCAGGTAGTAGTAGTGAGTAACGTCTGGTGATGGGATTTCCATCATATCGTCAGGTATCATTTCACACTCAATAAGAGTAGGCAGGGGACACTGAGAAGTACCATCAAAACATGAAGTGACTGGCTTGCCTCCCTGCTATCTCCACAACATCTGAACATGTTTTCAGTGTGGTTCAAGCTGTCCTTCAATTTTAATTATGTAAAAAAAAAGTATGTTTTAGCCAAAATACCAACCGTATTTTTCGGTTATGGCGTTAACGTCATTTTAACGAGATTAACACTAACAGCAATACTATTACCACATAGTGAGTGAGAAAGGTGACTGCAGAAGTTCTCGAATCATCATGGGAATACCCCAGCAGCATACACCTACTGCAGCATAACTAAGAGAGGACTCAGGGTCACCTGATCCAGCTATAACTCTATACTTTAGCAAAAAGGAAAGTTTTAAACCTAATCTTAAAAGTAGAGATAGTGTCTGACTCCCGAATCCAAACTAGAAGCTGGTTCCGTAGAAGAGATGCCTGAAAACTGAAGGGTCAGCCTCCCATTCTACTTTTAAATACTCTAGGAACAACAAGTAGGCCTGCAGTGTGAGAGCAAATTGCTCTAATGGGATGATATGACACTGTAAGGTCATTAAGATAAGATGGGGCCTGATTATTTAAGACCTTGTATTACCCATATTAATTTAACATAACCCATTATGGGGCCCACATAGACATGTTTTCAGGGTCTGACTTGCATTTGCCCATGTGTGACCATATAGTTTGACCAGGTGGGCCCCACCTATGTCATCAGTACCTAAAAAATATATATGATTACCTACTTTGCCCCACCTGGGGCACACAACAACACCTTTTCTTTAAATGACCATGTTAGCACATATCTAACCCATGTGAAAAACCCAAGTGGGTCCTACATGTGTTTCCCATTTTGGACCAATTGAAGTGTTTCCCATGTTTGACCCAGCCAGGACCTACTATATGTTTCCACTTGGTTTTGCCAATATGGCTTTAATGTGAGAAACCTAAGTGGGTCCCATATATACTAAACAATCTTGAGCCCACATAAAATATATGCCCATATTAACTTAACATAACCCATATGGGGCCCACATAGACATGTTTTCAGGGTCTGACTTGCATTTGCCCATGTGCGACCCATATAGTTTGACCAGGTGGGCCCCACCTATGTCATCAGTGCTAAAAAAATATATTGATTACCTCACTTTGCCCCACCTGGGGCCCACATAGACATGTTTTCAGGGTCTGACTTGCATTTGCCCATGTGTGACACATATAGTTTGACCAGGTGGGCCCCACCTATGTCATCAGTACCAAAAAATATATACCGATTACCTCACTTTGCCCCACCTGGGGCACACAACAACACCTTTTCTTTAAATGACCATGTTAGCACATATCTAACCCATGTGAAAAACCCAAGTGGGTCCTACATGTGTTTCCCATTTTGGACCAATTGAAGTGTTTCCCATGTTTGACCCAGCCAGGACCTACTATATGTTTCCACTTGGTTTTGCCAATATGGCTTTAATGTGAGAAACCTAAGTGGGTCCCATATATACTAAACAATCTTGAGCCCACATAAAATATATGCCCATATTAACTTAACATAACCCATATGGGGCCCACATAGACATGTTTTCAGGGTCTGACTTGCATTTGCCCATGTGCGACCCATATAGTTTGACCAGGTGGGCCCCACCTATGTCATCAGTGCTAAAAAATATATTGATTACCTCACTTTGCCCCACCTGGGGCCCACATAGACATGTTTTCAGGGTCTGACTTGCATTTGCCCATGTGTGACCCATATAGTTTGACCAGGTGGGCCCCACCTATGTCATCAGTGCTAAAAAAATATTGATTACCTCACTTTGCCCCACCTGGGGCCCACATAGACATGTTTCAGGGTCTGACTTGCATTTGCCCATGTGCGACCCATTTAGTTTGACCAGGTGGGCCCCACCTGTGTCATCGATACTAAAACATATATTGATTACCTAACTTTGCCCCACCTGGGGCACACAACAACAGCCTATCCTTAAATGACTGTGTTTGCCCATGTCTATCCCAGGTGGAAAACCCAAGTGGGTCCTACATGTGTTTCCCATTTTGGACCAAGTTAAGTGTTTCCCATGTTTGACCCAGCTAGGACCTACTAAAAGTGCTCACTTGGGATGGCCCATATGGGTTTAATGTGAAGAACCCAAGTAGGCCCCATACAAAAAGCCCAGTTTGAGCCCATGCCCACATGGTACCCATCCAGCCCGAGCAAAAACCAGGTGGGGCCCATATATACATGTTGGCTGGGGAGTAGTTGCTGAGAAGATTGCCTCAGCAATCAGCTGAGGTTGATTTACTTCAGTTAATGAAGTGGAGTAATTGAGTAATCTGATATGGATAAGAATTTATTGTCTTCAGAAGAGAATTTCTGAAGACGGGGGTCCTGTCTTTTGCCCCTTTTTTCTTTTGGCGTAGGCCAAAATTCGTTGACAAACTCCACTCGAAAACCATCTGGCCCTGGGACTTTATAGTTTATAAAATGCTGTAGGGCTTTGTGACATTCAGATATTAAAAGGAGTGTGAAAAAAGGAGGGGTCATCAGCATTTCGTCCCTATATACTAACATTGCATAAATTCATATTTTGAATGAACATATATATATATATAAATCTACCTTCTTCCTTCTCTTCCTTCCTTTTCCTGTTTGGAGTACAAGTGTGTCAACGCGTGGGAGAGTGTGAGAGGATTTCCCCTTCCCCAACTGTCTTTTGGACCCTGGACTTGGATTCCTTCTTACTTGTATATAGCTTGCACTTTGGTGACCTGTAAATGAACCGCTTTGTTGGATCTAATCCTGTCTGCGCCTGAGTCCTCCCTAACCCATGACAGACAGTTTTTAATCTATGGACGCCAAAATGTCCACCATGTTGCTGTTTTGTGGAGAAGCTGGCTCCGGTGAGTCTTTGAGTTGGCTTCATTTCAATGATGGCGTACCTTTGCTGCTGGAGGGAGATGGCGCCGTAATATCTTGTTACGGTGTGGCTGTAGCTCAGGTGGTAGAGCAGGTGAACTGCTAATTGGAAGGCTAATTCAGTCCCCATCTGCTCCAGTTTACATGCCTCAGGCAAGATACTAACCCCAAGTTCATTTCTGATGCATCCATCTGAGTATGATTGCATGTGAATGGCGGATGAGCACTCAAGTTGTGTAAAGGACTCAAATAAGGTAGAAAAGTGTTACTTAAGACCAAGTCAGTTTACCTGGTTTCCCCATAACACATTTGAAACACTCATAAATAAAGAGTGTTATTGGCTACCCCAGTAGTTGGTTGGAATTTAAGTAAAATTCTTTTTAAGCTGTCAAGGGACAAACTGGCAGAAAAAAAAATTTGCGGTTGAAGTGTTTTCAGTGGCGTCCATCATTATTGTGAATAATGAGAAAGATAACTTTTTACTATTCTGCCCTCCCTGTACATTGATGATTTCCTAACCAACTGGCCTCAATCAGTTTGACTCGGTCCCACATTTCCCGCTATTGTCATTCAGCACCAGATCCCCACAGATCTGTGTTCACAGAAATCCAGGGCCATCTCAGGTGACCCTTCAACCCAACCCCAACCTGTTTGACCTGCAGCCCTCTGGTTGGCACCGCAGGTCAATCAGGTCCCACACCTCCAGACACACAAACAACTTCTTCCCTGGGCAATTCAGACTGTTAACAAACGCTATCTATTTATCTGTTTATATTTCTTATTTGTGTAAGTTTTTCTTGATATTATATGGTTCTCCTGTTTGTTATTTATTTCTTCTGTCTATTATTTATATTTCATTCACAGTTGGTGTGGAGCACCCACAATTTTGTTGTACATCCATCCATCTTCATCCGCTTTATCCGAGGCCGGGTCGCGGGGGCAGCAGCCTAAGCAAAGAGGCCCAGACCTCCCTCTCCCCAGCCACCTCCTCCAGCTTATCCGGGGGAATACCAAGGCGTTCCCAGGCCAGCCGAGAGATATAATCTCTCCAGCGTGTCCTGGGTCTGCCCCGGGGCCTCCTCCCGGTGGGACATGCCTGGAACACCTCACCCAGGAGGCGCCCAGGGGGCATCCTTGTCAGATGCCCGAACCACCTCAGCTGGCTCCTTTCGATGTGGAGCAGCAGCTGGCTCTACTCTGAGCCCCTCCCGGATGGCCGAACTTCTCACCCTATCTCTAAGGGAGAGGCCAGCCACCCTTCGGAGGAAGCTCATTTCTGCCGCTTGTATCCGCGATCTCGTTCTTTCGGTCACTACCCACAGCTCGTGGCCATAGGTGAGGGTAGGGACGTAGATCGACCGGTAAATTGAGAGCTTCGCTTTTACACTCAGCTCCCTCTTCACCACGACGGACCGGTGCAGCATCTGCATTACTGCAGCTGCAGCCCCAATCCGTCTGTCGATCTCCGGCTCCCTTCTCCCATCACTCGCGAACAAGACCCCGAGATACTTGAACTCCTCCACTTGGGGCAGGAACTCATCCCCGACCCGGAGTGGGCACTCCACCCTTTTCCGGCTGAGAACCATGGCCTCAGATTTCAGATTTTTGTTGTACATGTGCAATGAAAATAAATGTCTATTCTATTCTATTTTATTCCATTCCAAGTTTGGCAGAAAGATAAATATGTCTTATTATAGAGACTATTATGCTGTTCTCTGACTTTGTGCACACACAGAATCTCTCAGCTTGGCATCTGGATCAATTCTGGGATTTTACCTTTGATTTGGTTCAAGGTTCAAGGTTCAAGGTTCTTTATTTGTCACATGCATAGTTATACAAGTATAACACACAGTGAAATGTAGCCTGACACGCTCCTCGACATGTGCAAAAATTGGGGGGGGGTGGGAGGAAGAACATTATATATATATATATATTATATATATATGTAAGTGCAGCAATAGATTAATATATATATATAATATATATATATATATATAGTATATACAACTATTGGACGTGAGATGTGCAGTAGTAGCAGCAAGCAGGTGAATTCTGTACATTAATATGAATAGATATCTGACTCATCTTCAGTCCAAGATGAGTCAGGTGCAGGTAGTAGTAGTGAGTAACGTCTGGTGATGGGATTTCCATCATATCGTCAGGTATCATTTCACACTCAATAAGAGTAGGCAGGGGACACTGAGAAGTACCATCAAAACATGAAGTGACTGGCTTGCCTCCCTGCTATCTCCACAACATCTGAACATGTTTTCAGTGTGGTTCAAGCTGTCCTTCAATTTTAATTATGTAAAAAAAAAGTATGTTTTAGCCAAAATACCAACCGTATTTTTCGGTTATGGCGTTAACGTCATTTTAACGAGATTAACACTAACAGCAATACTATTACCACATAGTGAGTGAGAAAGGTGACTGAAAGACTCAATCATCATGGGAATACCCCCGGCAGCACACGTCTATTGCAGCATAACTAAGAGGAGGATCAGGGTCACCTGAGTCCAGCCCTAACTATATGCTTTAGCAAAAAGGAAAGTTTTAACCTAATCTTAAAAGTAGAGATAGTGTCTGTCTCCCGAATCCAAACTGGAAGCTGGTTCCACAGAAGAGGGGCCTGAAAACTGAAGGCTCTGCCTCCCATTCTACTTTTAAATACTCTAGGAACAACAAGTAGGCCTGCAGAGCGAGAGCGAAGTGCTCTAATAGGGTGATATGGTACTACAAGGTCATTAAGATAAGATGGGGCCTGATTATTTAAGACCTTGTATGTGAGGAGCAGGATTTTGAATTCAATTCTGGATTTAACAGGAAGCCAATGAAGGGAAGCCAAAACAGGAGAAATATGCTCTCTCTTTCTAGTCCCTGTCAGTGACTCTTGCTGCAGCATTTTGGATTAGCTGAAGGCTTTTCAGCGGAGTTTTTAGGACATCCTGATAATAATGAATTACAGTAGTCCAGCCTGGAAGTAATAAATGCATGAACTAGTTTTTCAGCGTCACTCTGAGGCAACACGTTTTCACTCCCAACTTGTCAAATGTGTGACGCATGGTCAGGCTCCCTCTGCTTCACTTATTGACGCGCAGGGTACCCGCCTCGCGTCGAGAATTGACGTGGTGGGTCCTCTTATTGAATACTAGTAGAGCTCCCTAAATGTTGTTTATTGACGACAAGAGATTTCCGGAAGAGCCTGTTGTCCGTATATTTATACATTTCCGAAATCACATTGTAGTGATGTATACTGAACACAATAAATTATATAATGTAAACAACTACCTGAGAAACAGCAGATAAATTAATTATAGGCTATTACTTTTGTATCGTTTATTGCATTTATGGAGGGAGTGGTGTATGCTGGGTAATGGCACAGCTAGCGACTGGGTGACTTTATTCACCCGCTTCGGATGTTATCAGTCCATCAGGCGTTATTAGCAGAAATCAGTCCCATAGATATGGGCCATCTCCTGCTAGATTGTTCAGAAGGTTGTTCTCATCCATCCAGATGGAGGATCACTAACAGAGCGTGGGAAGACTCCAGAATCCACTCTGGCTGGAATCCGGTGGATACAGCAGTGTGTACAGGTAAGACCATTTAAACGGACAGCATTTATAGAATGACTATTAAAAGTCAGCGAGTGTCAGTAATGTTAATGTGGTTATGTTAGTAATACACCGAGTGCTAATATAACAGCTTTAAGATGCATTTGTAGATATTATTACGTGTTTTACCTCTTTATGGTGCTAGCTTAAAGTTACGGTGTAAACGTTAGCTTATATTGGAGTAAAGCTGTTACTGTTTAAACGATGTTAGCACAGAAATATTAGCTTCTGTCATGACTGATGAAGTTACTAGTTAATAAAGTTTCCAGTAAAGTGTTTAATCGCAGCCACAGATTGACAGCAAATATCTCGATTAGCTTCAGTGCATCTGATAATAAATATGTGCAAGTTTCAGTGCTTCGTTTAAACTGTATGATACTTATACTGACCCAGGGTCAGTGTAAAATACAATCCTAGCTGTGTGAACAAAGCCTGGCTCCTTTAATCCTGCATGACAAACCTCAGGATGCAGGTTATTATTACTCTTTCCTGCTGGCACACCTGTCACACCTGAGAGTCAGCTAGAAACTTACAGTGACGTGGACATCATGCAAAGACTGCCAGACTCTGTAATACTGCAAATGATCAGTGACTCAGGTTAACACTAAACTTTAAACGGCACCTCTGTGTCTCTGTGTGCTGAACATCTAGGATTGAGTCAGGCTGCATTGACTGTGGGACTTTAATGTGTTAAAAGCAGGTTGAAGACGGCTCAGAAACATTTGAAGATTAAAATTTAGCATTATGGCTGCTGGTGGTTTGTAAAGCCTCTACTCAGCTGTATTTTTGTTACTAATTTATGTTTGTTGTTGTTTAACACAGATTTCAGAAGAGCAAAGATGAGCACTGTTGCTTAATCCTTAATAGTTTAACTGGATTGGAAATCAAAAAATTCCAGATTCTTCTTCCACAGAAGTTTCATTTGTCAGTGTGGGACTGCTGAGTCACCTGAAGAACTCATTTCATTCATTCTCCACATGATGTTCATTTACAGAAATGTTTCACAGGAACTGATTCCTCCCAAAGGG
>NW_024583048.1:215205-216383 GCF_018398535.1 Haplochromis burtoni
TGAACTAGTGTGTTTCCATAGATTACCTCTGTATGAATGTACTTCTTAAATGAAGGCAAGTATTTGTCTTTTTTTGTTCCTCAGGTACAGTATGTGATATTAAGGGCAGGCGGTCATCACTGGGGAAGACAAGAAGCAGATGTACTTCCAAGAGGGAGCTGCAGTGAGGACACAGCCAGGTCACTGAGGTCAGAGCTCAGAATCTGAAACAGCTCAGGTTTATATTCTAGGGGTTATAAAAAAAACGAAATGTATTTATAAAGAAACCTTTAAATAATATTTCAAATAATAGTCATAATTATGATTATTATTAGAAATACCAAACATTTAAGTGGATTTTCTGTTACACGTATTGTCTTAGCCCTGCGATAAACTGGCAGCCTGTCTTTGTCCTGTATCAGCTGGGATAGGCTCCATCCTCCCGCGACCTTGAATTGGATACATGAATTGTATTGAATTGTATTCCAATTATGTAATCTGATCATTTACAAACTCAAGGTATCTAATCAAAATGTAAGTAATAGTTATAAAATGGGAAAGCAGAAATACAGTAAGTGTGACATAAATGCAAATGTCTTAGCTGCCATAGAGGACAGCTACATGTAGTCTGAAAAACCTATGTTGTCAAGTTTGCTGGTATATCAGCACGAGACATTCTTACTGTACATAGAAGAGACTGTTAAAGTCTCTAACTCAGTGAAGCATTATTGGTTCAGTCTGCTTGGATAAATATAATAAGCTGATGTATGTCCATTTATTGACACATTTTCTTAAGTGCTTATCCAGTTCAGGATCACAGTGGAGCTGCAGCTGGATATGTTCAGTAAAGAAACCTTACAAAAGTTAACAATATACCTGCATCCCTGTACATTTGTCAGGGTTCCTGGGTCGTTGACCCAGTGTTTTCTGTTTTGTCATGTTCAGTTTATTTTCACATCTGTGTTTTCTGTGCCAGCATACCGCCTGCGTATTGTGTTCCAGTTATTTCCATGTATCATTAGTCAGACTAAGTTCAGCTGCGTACTCATCGGTTTCTAATCATTCATCACCCAGCGTGTATTTAAGTCCTCAGTTCCATCCGATCCTTGTCGTGTCATTGATGTACGTCTGATGTTAGTGTCGTCTGTATGTTCAGTTAGCCAGCCAGTCCTTTGTTCATTCATTCATTCATTCATTCA
>NW_024583049.1:0-2970 GCF_018398535.1 Haplochromis burtoni
TGTGTGTGTGTAATATAATACAGATACATAAAAAACACTCCCGAAACAGAAGAAATTATTACAAATATTTTAAAAAATATGTAAAAATGGAGGCAGCTTTGCCTGTGGTAGAATGAATACCATGCATGAAAAAATCTTTTATGACTTTCATGCTTTCATGGTGGTGCTTGGGACAGCTTGACATTTTCTCAGGTGGTCCACACTGTAAAAAGTGTGAGAAACACTGATGAGTGTCTGTGTGCTTTTGGAAAACATTTAAAGCTGCTGTACAGAATCTTTGAAACAAGCTTAAACATTTGTAGAAACAGAGCATCTGCTTCTCTTTACAGCTCCTCACTCCACCAGGGCTGTTTGGCTCTTTCTGATAGTGTGCTGGACGGTCCAAACGTTAGCTGACCTGTTACTGGCTGAGGTTTCAGTAGAGTTGTGGCTGAACCACATACAAATATATCATTAATTTTACTCTCCCTGATCAATGATAATGTTATGTTGGGATGTTGTTAAAGAGGGTCAAAATGTTTCAGCCCAGTTTGTTTAGCAGATTCTGTACAGCAGCTTTAATACAGGGAGGACACAACTTCCAGACTGTGAGTAAAATCAGGTTTTTTCTCTTCGTCAGTTTCACAGTTTCTGCCTGTCACTGCTGCCTGTTTGCTTACCTGCTTCTTCCTGACCTCGTACTTTCTCCTCACGTTCCCTCTTTGGACTGACAATCGAACACAAATAGATTCAATTAGATGATAAATTACATTAATATGAAAAAAATACTATTAAGATCATTAATAAAAAGTCCTCTCAGTGTACTTTCAACCAAAAGGCAAATAACCAAACCACACAAACATCTAATAAAAGATAAACATTGAAACACTGATCCAACATTATTCTTGATTAATGGATCATTTGATTTTACACTTTTACCTGATGTGGCTCCTTTTTTTGAAAAAACTTCCTCATATCCATTATGAACCTGCCCATCTGTACACACACACACACACACACACACCAGGTGTTCTAAGGTTAATGGGCATCCAGTCAGTTAGCATCCATTTCAAACAGGACAGTGGTAACAGCAGCAGCTACGGACAATTATAAGTTTTAGATTTTAAACAGGCTGTAAACATTTCAGTGGGAGCAACAGGACGGTCAGATGTGGCTGATTTTACAGAGCAGGACGGATTGTAGGGCAGCAAACATCGTCAGGAAACACGTTTCCCACACTGCAGGTTACCTGGTGTAATGTTTTTCCTACCAACTATATAAAGAGTAACTGAAGGTTAAATGCAGCTAACATGTCCTGTTTTAAGCCAGAAGTGAGAGATGAATTTAAAGCTGCAGTACAGAATCTTTGAAACAAGCTTAAAACATTTGTAGAAACAGAGCATCTGCTTCTCTTTACAGCTCCTCACTCCACCAGGGCTGTTTGGCTCTTTCTGATAGTGTGCTGGACGGTCCAAACGTTAGCGACCTGTTACTGGCTGAGGTTTCAGTAGAGTTGTGGCTGAACCACATAAAAATATATCATTAATTTTAATCTCCCCGATCAATGATAATGTTATGTTGGAATGTTGTTAAAGAGGGTCAAAATGTTTCACCCAGTTTGTTTAGCAGATTCTGTACAGCAGCTTTAATACAGGGAGGACACAACTTCCAGACTGTGAGTAAAATCAGGTTTTTCTCTTTGTCAGTTTCACAGTTTCTGCCTGTCACTGCTCCCTGTCTGTTTGCTTACCTGGTTCTTCCTGACCTCGTACTTTCTCCTCACGTTCCCTCTTTGGACTGACAATCGAACACAAATAGATTCAATTAGATGATAAATTACATTAATATGAAAAAAATACTATTAAGATCACTAATAAAAAGTCCTCTCCAGTGTACTTTCAACCAAAAGGCAAATAACCAAACCACATGAACATCTAATAAAAGATATAAACATTGAAACACTGATCCAACATTATTTTGATTAATGGATCATTTGATCTTTACACTTTTACCTGAATGTGGCTCCTTTTTTTGAAAAAAATTCCTTCATATCCATTATGAACCTGGCTGCTCTGTACACACACACACACACACACACAACACACACACTCACGGAGTTATAAGTTGCATGAAGAAGGCATGCACTGTTCTATACACCATAGCTAAGTAATCCTATTTCCAACAAAGACATACAACATCGACTACCCTATATCTCAACACACATGTCTTACCACGGACAGGACAGGCTTACTACATCATGAGTATCTTCTACTCTCAGGTGCTACATTCTGTCAGCTCAGGATGTAATGTGTGCATCACGTCATGCTATGTGCTAGACAAATTAATCGGCAGACGGATTTCATTTTAATGCCAGAAAGCAACCTGCGAAAAATCTGTTCTACAAGTTGGATAACGAGCTTGAGTGAGCTTCGTGACTCTGACTAAATATTCACGTGACTGAGACTATGCAACATAATTATTAGTCGTTTAAGGTGTAAACATTCATGAGCACCAGACTAGTCGTGGCAGATTACGGCAACGATTGTAGCAGCAACAAATCGTCAGGAACAGTTTCCAGCAGGTTATCCCATTGTGGCGAATTCTCTACGCAACTATATAGCGTAACTAGGCTTATGCAGCTACATGTCTTATTTAAGCCAGACCCCATCGTCCTGGCTCAATCTGCTCTGGCAACAGAGGCTAGAGCCAGAGCAGGGGAGAGCTGGAACAAACCACTTTGGGAGGGGGGTTTCTATACTTTTATTGCTAAAATGTTACGTCTCAACCAAGTACTTATGTGCTTTTTATTTTTTTAGTAGTGTGTCACACAAACAGCAAATATTTTCAAAAAAAAGTAAGAAATCTGTGGGGGTGCTTTGATTCACTTTGGGCTAAAATCGCCCCTGCTTCAGAGTGTTAAACACTGGGCTTGTGACGTGTGTTTGTCTTATTTTAACACTTTGGAAAGCGCCTCGGACTCCAACCCTGAAT
>NW_024583049.1:5495-76525 GCF_018398535.1 Haplochromis burtoni
ACATACAGCAACATGAATTAGCAATTTTGGTGACTTAGAAAGTTGTCAGTGAACTGAGCTTCATAGCATGGCCTCTTAACTCTTGTGAGTGATTATGAGGACGACAGCTGGTGACTTCTCTCAGGCCAGTTAAATAGGGCTCATTGGATACAAACGCCCACAAACGCCACAATGGGAAAGTCAAAGGAGCTCAGCATGGATCTGAAAAAGGAATTATTGACTTGAACAAGTCAGGAAAGTCACTTGGGGCCATTTCAAAGCAGCTGCATGTCCCAAGAGCAACAGTGCAAACAATTGTTTGTAAGTATAAAGTGCATGGCACTGTTTCGTCACTGCCAAGATCAGGAAGAGAACGCAAGCTATCACCTGCTGCTGAGAGAAAATTGGTCAGGAGGGTAAAGAGTCAACCAAGAATCACCAAAAGGCAGATCTGCCAAGAATTGAAGGTGCTGGAACACAGGTGTCATTGTCCACAGTTAAACGTGTTTTGCTCTCCATGGACTGAGAGGCTGCCGTGCAAGAAGGAAGCCCTTGCTCCAAAAGCGGCACCTTAAGGCTCGACTGAAGTTTGCTGCTGATCACATGGACAAAGATAAGACCTTCTGGAGGAAAGTTCTGTGGTCAGACTAAACAAAAATCGAGCTTTTTGGCCACAATGCCCAGCGATATGTTTGGAGGAGAAAAGGTGAGGCCTTTGACCCCAAGAACACCATGCCTACAATCAAGCATGGTGGTGGGAGTATTATGCTGTGGGGCTGTTTTGCTGCCAATGGAACTGGTGCTTTACAGAGAGTAAATGGGACAATGAAGAAGGAGGATTACCTTCACATTCTTCAACATAGCCTAAAATCATCAGCATGAAGGTTGGGTCTTGGGCGCAGTTGGGTGTTCCAACAGGACAATGACCCCAAACACACATCAAAAGTGGTAAAGAAATGGCTAAATCAGGCTAGAATAAGGGTTTTAGAATGGCCTTCCCAAAGTCCTGACTTAAACCCCATTGAAAACACGTGGACAATGCTGAAGAAACAAGTCCATGTCAGAAAGCCATCAAATTTAACTGAACTGCACCAATTCTGTCAAGAGGAGTGGTCAAAGATTCAACCAGAAGCTTGTGGATGGCTACCAAAAGCGCCTAATTGAAGTGAAAATGGCTAAGGGACATGTAACCAAATATTAGCACTGCTGTATGTATATTTTTGACCCAGCAGATGTGATCACTTTTTTCTGTTAACCCATAATAAAGTCATTAAAGAACCAAACTTCATGAATGTTTTTTGTGACAAAGAAGTATCTGTTCCAATCAGCTCTATCAGAGAAAAATCAGAGTTTTAGAAATAACGGGACGACTCGGTAGAGCCATTATATTATATTTTTACAAGTGTATGTAAACTTTTGACCACAACGTATGTTAATATATAATATATTTGTAACCTTATAATAATATATACTATTGGCCAATATAGTTATGTAATAGTAATATATATATATATGAGAGAGAGACAACGAATATTCATGTTCTAAATACAGAAGCAGTTTAATCAGAAGCTCCTCACATGACACGATATCGATATAAGAACTATCAAACACTTGAAAACATGAATGCTGGTGTGAATTATTGTGGCTTTTATGTGATTTTTACTGCAGCAGACTAAACTAAATACTCATCAGTGTAAAACAATAAATCTCCCATAAATCCATAAAGACGCAGATAATTCCTCTTCAGGAGGGCAGCGGAGGGGCGATCGGAGGACAGGGAGGAGGGCGGCTTCTGCTGCAGGGTTGCTGGTTTAAATCCCTGCTGCACAGTTCTGATGAGCAAGGCAGGGACCAAAATCTGTTTATTTGCAGATTTGTTTAAAATGTTTAAAAGAGGTTTGAAATCAAATTTAAATAATTAAAAGGTTTGAAGAGTAATAAAAGTTCCTGATTAATACTTAAATAGATATTTACATTTTAAATCAGTAGCATATTTATATGTAAATTGTTAATAATGAGAAATGCAGTTCTCTGGAAAAGGAAAAGCATTGGAGATCATAAATGATAACAAAAAATAGTAAAATGTTTAACTTTAGTTGTATTTTTCATTCAAAGTAATCTTTTCAGAGCACATTTGTACTTTTTTAGCACCCCACATGATGCTTACATAGATTTCTTTTTACATGAAACATGTCTAAGTATGTTTTCGTTCAAATGTCACACACCTTTACATACGTTTCTAGAAAATCCTCAAAATAATATTAAAAATTAATCCAGGATTCTGTTTTCTGTTCTGTAAACATCTGGATTTGGTTCACAAGACAAACAGCAGGTGGCGCTGATTCTCAGCCCAATGAAGAATAAGAAAGAGAGACAGATGTGTAGCTCAAATAATAAAAATTGTGATGAAAACATCAGATTTCTGTTCACAGCTGACTGTATGCTGGTGCTAGGTGTTGGTGTAAACGGGGCCTGTCAGCTGATCAGGCCGCTCTGATCAGTTCAGCTGCTAAAAAAGTGGAGCTGCTGTTCAGCGCAGGACAGCGGGGGATCTGAGCCTCATGGTGAGGTGTTCAATTATCAGCATTAATAATGGATATAAATAACTGACTTTTCCTTCTTCTTCCTTTTTTTTTTTTTACATGTAATGCCCTCACTGGATGGCCTCAGTGTTTTCTTACTGTGTTTTTTCCCTCACTCTGCTTCTTTTGATTGTCCCTGCCGGGTCAAATGCACCTGGTCACATGATCCCTGGAGTCTTTACACTTTCATAATGAGTTCATGCAATCCTCTCAAGGAATATATTAAATACAAGACACAGAAGATTTTAGAAGTTTCTAAAATGTATATTTGACTTCCCAACAATCAAAACATGAATTCATAAATGATGAAAATTTAGAGTAAAACTGATCATGTGGATGGCAAAACACATCGACCGTGGGACGCCATCACATCAACACAGCCCAATTCTCGGAATCATTGAATCTGAAACATGCAGAGTTTAGGAAGCTCCTGGGCGGGGGGAGGGGGGGTGGGGGGGCTAAACCGGCACCAGCAATGTGTACCTAATAAAGTGGCCTGACGAGTCTTTGGACTCACGCTGTCATTTCATGTCAGGTTGATTAAAATAAGTAAAGCTAATAACTCTAAGACTCGGGAGGATTATTCAGGACATGCTAATAACTCGTAATGGTACAAAAGTATCTACACAGTGTCTACGCTTATCTCTCAGAGTGTCTGTGGGTTCATACAGTTCTTCTTTTTTTTCTTACATTTCATGACAACTTCTATTTTTAATAATGGCCTTACATTAATTTTATTGTTATTTCTTTTAAAACAACAGATTCTAATATAATTCCAAAGAAAACTTTTTCTTAGTATAATTTTATTTTACTTTTTATGGAATAATTAAGCATCATTTTGTATGAAATAACTGTTTTATAAAGTGACAAAGTAACTATTCAGACTCTCACTCAAAGTTGTAGCATCCAAATCGATCTTAAGTGCCTAAAGCAAAAATACTCATCGTGCAGAATGACGTACATGGTTGTTTTTTTTATCATAGTGACTGATTCGTTAAAATGTAGATCACTTTGATGTAGCTTTCATATTAGCAGGGATACACTCGCAGTCCACCCTCTCATCCAAATATGCTCAACGTCCAACTCCAAAAATCAAACATGGCAGCATCCAAAACAGCAACGCTGACGCCTCAAAATGTTACAGCGAGTGCTGTCACCGTGGCTACGCCCCTCTCTTTCTTTTGTATACAGGCTACAATAATTCAATAAACATATAAATCTATTTGATCAAACATCGTCACCGTCTCCAGGGTAAAATGAGCGAAGAGTTTCTCCTCCTCTCCTACACTGCAGCTCCACAAATCATCCAAACTTTAATGTTATAAGATATTTAAACCCACTGAAGCCTCGCATTCGCTTCTGTCAGCGTGCTGTGAAACGGTCGCGCCTTCTTTTTACTTTCAGATCAGGAAGGAGACGAAGCTGCTGCTGACCTCCACTCGACCTTCCTCCTTCCTTTGTCCTGGATGTGTCCTTTATCGACCCCGTTTTCCTCCACAGCTGCATTTGTTTTTCATTTTTATACATATTAAAGATTCTTGTTTCTATTTTTTATTCTCTGTTTGAGATTAAATGGAGTAAAATATATTTAATCTGCTTTTACAATTTATATTAATTATATTTATAAAACCATGTTAAATTAAACTAAATTGAAAAAACACAATTAAAAAATATTTGATTTTAATATGAAACTGTTTCTTACAAAATTTGACAGATTGGGATTCATTTTATTTTAACTTTATTTGTACTTTGAAGTAAAAAAATAACGTTTTTACAAAACACTAAAAAGTTTTTTAATCTTTTCCACATTTCATTTCATATTTTACATGAACTGCAACAGATAATTTCTTAAGTTCAAAGGTATAATATTAATATGAGTAATTCATTAAGATATATGGTAGATGAAAACATCTAAAAACACAAATTTGAGAATAATAAATAAATAAAACAAAGGAAAAATGTGTTTGACCTGTAAATATTAGTTATTTTATTTTTCGTCCAGTTATCCTCTTTTTAAACACGGTTTCATTTTAGTTATTATATTTGAATGATGCTGCACAAATAAACACTATATGAACTTTGACAGAGAAAAAAATTATTAACCTAAAGTGAAAAGCTGCTTCTGTTCATCTGCCTGTGAAATACTCAGATTTGAATCATTTATTAGAAATCATTAAATCTGGAGACTAAAATGAGGGAAATGTGTCTCACAGACAGGCATATAAATCAGAGGGAAATGATCAATATTAACCTCCTAACAGATCAGCTGATTACTCAAGATAAATAGTTTAACCCTTTAAATACTTTGATGAACACAGATGATGTTTTATTTACACTCTCTTCATACGGATTAAACAAAATAGGAATCCAAAATTGAAATGCTTCGTTCATGATCTTTATACGTTTTGTCCACATGAAGAAAAAGTTTCCCCTTAAATGTAGAATTCATCAAGAAATGGACCATTTTTACAAAAACGTTTAAAGCCTGATGATTTACAAAGTCTTTTGTTTGTTAAAATTTTAATGAGTTTATTTATTTGATATTTAATATGTTTAGATTGTAATTGCATGCATTTTAATTATAAACACTTTGATATCAGTTTTTTTTTTTTCATTTCGAGTTCACATTTTAAGATTTCTTCCATTTAAATTTCAGCTTTTTGAAAAAGAAATTCAAGCTCGCTAAATAAACGTGTCTGAAGAAAAGATCATATTGAAAGTGTGATGATTAAAAAATGATGGATGGCTCGGTCTGCCGTCTCTCTGAGGACATATTAGCTGTTTTCTATCATTTTGTCGGATGGTCTCCGTCCCTTTGATGGAGGCCTTTGAAGTCCAGCAGCGGACTGTCATGCAAATGGAGGCCGATAGAGAGGAGCCTGGGAGGGGAGGAGGCGGAGGTGAGTGTGGGAAAAACCTGCTGTGGAGTCTCAGTTTTTATCAGGGTTTAATTCAGAAAGAGGTTTTAGTTTTAAAATAACGAGGATGATGTGAGGAGGAAGAGGAGGAGTGGGTGGAAGTGAAGAGAGGAAGAAGAGCGCAAGAGGAAGAGAGGCAGCGTGTAAGGGTGGTGAGGAGAGGTGAGGGAGGGAGATAAGAGCAATAAAAGTGAACATGTGACTGCTGCAGTTTTTAACAGGCAGCTGATGGAGACGGCACAGAGAGAGAGAGAGAGAGCGCGCGAGCAGGTGGAGGTGTGGACAGGTAGACACGCGCGCACTCAGAGATTGAAGTTTACCTGCAGACCAGGTGAGAGAGGCAGGCTGGATCCGCAGTATGCTGAGGGAGTCCCCTCACCTGGAAAGATGTACGTGAGCTACCTGCAGCTGGACAAGGACCCCGCCATGTACCCGCACCAGAACCCGGTCACGCGCCACCCGGGCCTGAGCCTCAGCCCGCAGAACTTCTCGGTGCCCGCCCCCCCGCAGTACCCGGACTTCGCCTCCTACCACCACCACCACCACGGCATCGGCAACGAGCAACACCCGGCCCAGCAAGCCCCGCCGGCGGCCGGTGGCTGGAGCCCGGCATACCCGCCTCCTCCGCCCGCGCGGGACGACTGGTCCTCGCATCCCTACGCGCCTCCCGCGGCCTCCTCCGTGACCGGTGCGGTGGGCACCACCCTCGGATTCGGGCCCACGGAGTTCCCCGGCCAGCCGCCTGCGCTGATCCCCGCCTCCCTGAACGCCTCCGCGGGGCCACTGTCCCCCGGCTCCCCGCGGAGGAGGACCCCGTACGAGTGGATCCGCACCTCCGCGCCGCCCAGCAACCCCAGTAAGACCCCCACACCTGCTCCCTCTTAATGCCGCTGATGTACCTGCTAACGAACACCCCAACAATAGCCAGGTTTTTACCTTTAACCCGCTCATGGTTTCGCCTTTAACCGCTTACTCGTCACTTTTCAGCTGCTTGTGGTTTATTTTATTCCTGAAGCAAACCGAGCTCCAACAGTCTGTTTGACATTTTAATATGAGGCTGATATGAGACGCAGTGATACTCAAATGTCTGCACATGTGTACTCAGGTTGGAGATAGCGGCAGCCCGGCACGAAACACGCTTATAATCGATTGATCGGCCTGAGATGAAGTTTGGTTAACGAAAAACGAGCCGCTCCTTTTGACTCTTTAAAGTTCAGCAGCAATGATCCTGTTAATGGTTTCTTTTCCTTATGACGAGATGATTTTCCTTTCATACATATTCTAAATAAGCTGCATGTAGCCACTCATGCTCACAGTAAAAAATGATTTAAACGTTATTAATCCGCATAATTGACGTTTGTAAGGCTTAAATTTTATATTTACTTAAATTCCGTTTTCCCCCTTTACTTGTGCAGATTTATTCCTGAATAATTTCCCAGATCGTTTTTTATTTTATTATCTGGATGTAATCGTCGTCACTTTGGAACTTAATTTAATTAATTTAAATTTGAACCTCATCACTGACGCTCTATTTATGTATTTATTTTAAACCGCTGTCATTATTTTAATGATTTGGTTTCCTTCAGACTTTCAGATTAAAAGCTCCATATATCACCATGTCACGCAGCTTCACCTCAGTTCGGCTTAATTTGATTTCCTGCCGCTATTTTATTTTAAATTTCTTGCCCAATATTTCCATTCGTCCCATTCAGACTATTTTTGAAACCTTTTCTTCACGTTTCACTTCTTTGCACCGATTTTGACTGGTACTCGATGTTTATTCGTGGAGGTTTGAACCTGCAGAATGAGTTGGTGCAGCTGTCAGGACATGACGGCTGAAGCGTTCCCACCGGGTCCCGGTCCCGGCCTGTCTCCGGATCAAACGTGTGAAGCCGGTTTGAAGCCTTGTAATGTAAATGCGCCCCGCTGGTCGTGACTCCGGGCAGGCTGAGCTCGGCCTTTGTCCTCCGCTTGTCCCTGGGCGGAGAAAACAAGAGCCGACAAGATAGTTCCCACTTTGAAGTGAGAAGTGTGAATTTGGCTCAGGCTCCGCGGTTTCTGCAGCTCTTACATGTCACAAAACATCTTATCAGCTCTAAAGAAATGATTGTTAAATAACTTCAGCCTTGCTTCATAATGCGTTTTTTAGTGATAATAATTAAAAGCAATAAAATCAGTGAGTCAAACTGAACAGCGGGATTGACTGGTGCACGGGAGGACTTTCCTTTTCTTTTTTTTAATCTTACTTTCTAATATAAAATAATACAGGGTCAGTAAGATCTGCCTGAGTGTTTGGGATACGCCCTGTGTTTCACACACCTGCTACTAAAAACTACCTTCAGCTTTATTTCCCTGAAATGATCTGAAGTTGCATTTGTGATGGACATTAAAAAGGATTTGTTAGAAACCTGCAGAGATGAGAGGTCAGTAAGAGGTTAACCACCGTCCATTTTAAGCAGGGGTGTATCCAGGAATTTTACAGCAGGGTGGCACAGAACGGGGGAGGCGGGGGCCACAGGTGATTAAAATGTTTAATAAAAAATGCATGAATCTGGTGTAGAAAACGTTCCGTAGGGAGCCTGATTCCCTAATTCATATACATGAAAAGTGGCACTGCAACAGACTTTAAACATCATTTATTACTTTATATTGGATAATTGTTTTGAAGCCTTTTAAAAACTCTTTATCGTAAAGGACCCTGTTAATATAGAAGGTTTAGAGACATCACAAAGAAAAGCCTGAACACAGCTCTCTGATTTTGATAGATTCTGTTAAAAAAAATTAATAATTATAGTCTCTATTATCTTTTAACTTAAATATGTGTTTTTCATTTTACATATAAATGAGAAATAAATAAGTAATGTTAGAGGATAAAGCATCTTTCTTTGGGGAGCTAGAGCCGGACTATCAGGTGTTTCTGAACATGAAGCCAACTCAAAGGTAACAGTCGGCCTCTGTCGACCTGCCGCCACCGCAGGAAGTCTGCAGCTGTGCAGGTCGGTAAAGAAAGATTTAGGCGAGTGAGAGTTGCAGCTGTTGGCAAGTAACTTTGGGCTTTTTTCAAAAGCTAAAAAAAGCCCAAAGAATAGTAGTTTGATGCGGATGATGCTGTTTTCGGACATATTTAAAGCTAAAATCATCAGTGAGACTAACATCTGATTAACCGTCATCCCTGCGGACCACACCTGCAAGAGTCAACATTTTTGTCAGTAAGAACATCCCAAAACTGGAGGTGCACATGACATACAGGAGAAACCACTAAAAATGACCTCACGCTTCGACTCTGCCAGTGACAGAGAGGGAATAACAGTCGGGTGAATCTTACATTCCTCCACTAGATCTCATTTCATTCTCTGAGTATATGAACTACTTTCCTCAGGTACTGGTTAAGTTAATTTCATCTTCTACTCTATTGTGGATGTGAATATTTAGTTTTGTACTCTTATTATTATAATTTACTGCTTCTGTTTTTATTGGGTGAGACTTGGGGAGCTGTTTTATTCCCGTACTCTTTGTATTTTCATGTTTTACGGCTGCGTGCGGCGCTTAAACGCAAGACTCTTCTGTATGCATGTTGACTTTTATGGGTGTTTTTATTTGTAGTGTGAAAATATGACAATAAAATAGTGGTTTACATCCACGGAGTCTCGACGGGTGTTTGGAGTGAAATCTGAGCTGTATTCAGCTGTAGTTTTATAGTAAACTGCTGCATGGGAAAACACGCATTAGAGCATTTAACGATGAGGTCATCATTTGCAGGAATTTACTATTAATAATAAGATGTAAGAATACAGTAAAGAGCTGCACATTTACTCCTGGTAATCAGCTGTAACTCTGCAATAGAAGCTGTAAAATAAAATGCAGTACTTTTCTCTTATTGGCTGTAAGTTTAGAGTGAATGTTTAGTGTTTGTGTGGATTGTCCTTCAAAAACAGACCTGGACTCGTTTGCTTTTTCCAACATTTCCATATTGTTTAGAGTCATATCAGTTTCCCTGTTGTAGATACAACGTCTCATAACTGTGAGTTAACATCCACAAGAAGCACAAATGGAATCAGAACCAGGTTTCGTTAAAGCAGAAATTAAGAAATGAGCAAAAAGTCCTTATTTTTCTTGTATTTGCTCGTCAGTTTTAGCTGTCGGTGCCTCTGAAAGCCCATCTTTGGCTCAGTCTGTGCCGTGAGTAAACCTCTCTGTCTTTTTGATTTACGCTCCTTCATTAGCGTCTCGGCTCTCTCGGCTCTTTATCAGCTGAAGGAGAATCAAACTGTTGGTTTTTACTTTCCAACAAATGAAGCAGAAACTCTAAAGTTCAGACAGATGTTCCCTCTCAAACTAAAATGTTTGAGTTTTAATTCGCCCCGGTGAGCGATTAGAGCACAGACGGGGGTGGCACGCTGCTTATTGAGCTGTTGTGTGTTTAGTGTTAATATTGAATCAGAGCGTGTTAAAGAGCCATGAAGGCCTTTTTAATTAACTTTAACACAACCGTCTTGCTGTTATATGCACACATACATTCACATAGAAATGGAAAATCGCAAAGAGACAAATTCTAATCTGTCTTTGGCATGACTTTCAGTCTCTGGTTTAATCTTCAGGAGGTTTGGGGGCTTTTGTTTTTCACCCTCCGTCAGGGCCCATTCTCTCAAAATCCATCAATGAAAATGTTTGATTTGTTTTTCTTTGTTTTTCTTTCCCCCTCCACCACAGTTCCTAGATAGGAATACATCATTTTTCATAACAGACAGCACGACCTTAAGATTTATGTATTTCTTGACAGTTAAAGTAACAAATGTAGGTAACAGAGTACATTTGTGTTGAATAAAAAGAACCAGGCTTTACTGCCTAAACACGACTGATTACATTTCACTGTGCCTTTCTCACAGCAGGTGTCACGAGGTGTTCGAGGTCGACATACAAAACTCAAACCTTTGATCTTTTTGTCCTGATTCTGAGACACATCAACAACTATTGTGTTGTGTAATCTTTTTATATAAGAGTGAATCATTTCAGGGGGGGTTTCTTTTTCTTTTTTGAAAATAATAACATAAATAATGCATTGCATAATATGAAGTGTTTGCAAATAAATAAGCTAACTGTGTGAGTTATTCATGGGATCCATTGATTTATTGGTTAAAAGCACTCTTTAAGCTCTTGGGTGTTTTGGGAGTCCACTTGCATTGTGGGTAATGTAGGCACCTGAGTTAAGGTGGGGGAACAGTGTAGTATACAACCAATTTTCAAAGTTTAATATTTAACTGAATGTTTGAACAGCTCGTTTCATTTTCAGCGTTCACAGTAACACACGAACTCCGGGACCATAAAGGAATAAAAGCAGATAGGGCTCTGTTTTATGCAAATGCAGCCGAGGCGGGGAGTCAATTTGAATGCAGGAGTCATGGTAAGAACACGCAGCTCCATCAGGGTTACAGCAGTTTGTCTCACAGGTTTATAGCACATAATATAAAATGCTTCCACTACATACGCTTCATTCACACTTTTACACACTAATAGATGGTGTGATTTTTGTGTAGCTGAAGCAGATGATTAAACATGGAGGTGTGAGATGTCCTGTGTGCACTGAAGCCATATCAATTATGACTTCAGTGCACACTGCTTATGTAGAGGAATAGCCTCTAACAGAGTAATATGCTTTTATGGGACTTGGAGTAGTTGTAATGTGATTACTTGACAAGTAAATACATGCTAATTGTAGCTAAATTATTCATCTTTCTGCTAAAACTGCTTCAGAAATTCAGCTGACATTGCACAAATCCAGCATGAGCTGAGTGATGCAGCGAGAAAAGTTAAACTGACGTGAGCCCCCTTTAACTTTGCAGTGATTACCTGCAGGGGGCGCATCCTGCAGAAGAGACTTCAGGTTTTCATATAAACAGTTTTAAAAAATGTTTCGTTTCTGTTTTACAGATGGAAAGACGCGAACTAAAGACAAATACCGAGTGGTTTACACCGACCACCAGCGGCTCGAGCTCGAGAAGGAGTTTCACTACAGCAAATACATCACCATCAGAAGGAAGGCGGAGCTTGCCACGGCACTCAGTCTGTCAGAGAGACAGGTACACAAAAGCTAAATGTTTTGTCCTGTTACTGAGAAAGACCACTGAAATATTTGATTGTCCTTTTAAACTAACACGATGATTTTTTGCACTGACATTATGTCAAAATATAGATTTTGTCAAGTATGAAGAAAACAATTGAGATTCTCCTTTGTTTTAACTGCACAACTTAAAGGTGAAGTCAATAAACCCTCGCATTTATCTCGGCACTGGGAGGATACTGGGTAGGAGGGGATTTATTAATGCACTTCTTCATTTCTTGACACTAAGGCAAACACAAGTAAGGTGTCACATCTGGATCTTTAGCCTGTAAATAATGCTTATTGTTCAGAACTGATATACACAAAACCGACTGTATCATACATTCGGTGATTAATTAGTCAGACTGGATCCAATTTAAAAAGGAAAAAACTGCAGTTTTCAAAAGCAGTATGGATGTAGAGACACTCAGAGAGGCTTCTGACCATTGGGCAGGATTTTTTGGGTGGGGGGTGTTTTTTTTTTTTTTAATTCTGGCATCTCCTGTAGCTTAGACGTTAGACGGGTTCCTTTAACCCTGGAGAACCCATGGGGTCAAATTTGACCCCATGGGTTCTCCAGGGTTAATCAAAAAGAACGAAGCCTTTAACACTGTTAAAGTCCTCAATTGTGATGCTCGTAGAGTGTCTGCAATCGGAGAACAAAGACTGAAGAACTGTTTATTTTTTTTCCCAAACGTAATCTTAGGTTTCAGAGCTCAGACTGCTGTCACTAATTATAAGTTAGATCTCAAATTAGTTCAAATTCTTACTGATCGTGCAGAAACAATAATATGTTACTGAAAAAAACGTGCAGTAGTTGGAAGTGTTTGAATAATTCATGTTAATCTGTAAACAATGTCCGACCTTTTTTCTATCCCAGGTAAAGATTTGGTTTCAGAACCGGCGAGCAAAGGAGCGCAAGATCAACAAGAAGAAACTCCAGCAGCCGGCTTCCTCTACCACTACGCCAACCCCTCCCACCGGCAGTAACGGCAGCGGCGGAGGAGGTGGAGGCAATGGCCTCCATGCAAACGGGAGCAGCAACGTCGCGATGGTGACAAGTAGCAGTGGGAGCAACGGGCTGGTGTCTCCTTCTCTAGCTCTGAACATCAAAGAGGAGTACTGAGGACGATGTTTTATTGGACACTGACTTCGGGATGTGGACTAAAAATCCTGAACTACAGACTGAGACATTCATCCTGCACATTGCTGTTTGCCTTCTTAAAGCTAAAGTTCACTGAAAATCAGAGAAATCTCAATGAGACATTTTGCTAACAACTTCCAGTCCATCAAATAATTCCCTGTTGTGATTGGATCTGAACAAAAAGGAATCTCTGCAGGTGATTTCCATCTGTCGAAGGATTGGTCAGTCATTAAAGGACAACCATTCGATGTCCAAGACTAACTTTGTGGTGGGTGGAGCTCTGTATTTGGGGAAAAACACATTTTTCACCTGTGACAGATGCTGTTGAGCTCATCACTGCAAATTGATATTTATAAAACAAGTTTTTTCAAACTCTTTAAACAAAAGCCCGAGTAAAATAACAGAGGTACTAAATATAATGCTGACTTTGTGTGCATTGTCTTCTCACACAGAATAGTCTCTCTCCTTTTTCTTTCTTTCTTTCTTTTTGTGAAATATTCGTGAGTGTAATGTTTTAAATATTTCATTTAGCTCTATGAAGAGCTGCAGCAAGAAGATACAGGATACAAACTGTACCGTCAGTGTGGAAAACAGTCGTTTTTTAACACTAAATATACTTTAAAGAGGGTATTTTCAAATTATATTAAGTTTGTAGAAGTTTGTTTTCAATTTAATATTGTTTCAATGTTGTTAGAGTGAAATCTTCTTATTTGATCCAAACACTAAACTATAAATGTCATGAGTGTAGAATGAACTAACAAGGTGTAGAAACAGCTGGTGTTCCTCACAGCGACAGCCCCGATGTTACTGATCATAAAACTGTCTCAGATTTCGTGCTGATTTAAATATGACAACTTTTTTGTGTCAGCTTAAAACCCTCGAGCCAGAGCTGCTGCTGAACTCGGCTTGTGAATTCAAAAACTGTTTTTGATTGCATGAATATGGCACCATGATTGCTTAAAAGGAAGTGCTCCTTTAGTTTGAGTCCATTTTTAGTGTCACCCAGTTTAATGCTGCATTTAATTGAAGCTGGAAATTGGGAATTTTCAAACACAGTGGACAAAGTCCAGATATTGAGCTCAGGGAAGTTCACGACTCACAACATGTAGAACTCAACGTGGACAACTGTAGAAAACTATTAGCTTAAGTGTTTGCATGTCTTTCTGCAGCTTTCTTCATGGTGATTTTTAGGGACCGTCTACTTTCAGCCTGTTCAATTAATTTAAAGCTGGAAATTAAGTAGTTATGGAAAAGTTTTAACAAGCTGCTTGAGTAGAATCAAATGTGTTTACTTTGGACTCCAAATTCTGAGACACTTGTAGTCTTGCAGAGTTTCATATTCAGTCAGTTATATCAAGAAGTAACCATTTATTTAAATTTGCCATCCATCAATATTTCAGGAGTCAGGAGGATGAAATAAAGATGTGACACACAGGATGAAATTCTGACTTTAAGAGCAGATTCTGGATTTTTGGATGTTTATTTTTAACATGTTAGTGTAATCACTCGTCCTGAGACATTTCTATGTCCACGTGCTTCTTAAAAAAATGAAATATTTTTTTATATTTTGAACTGATTTTTCAACCAGGAAAGTTTTGTCTTTATTTAAGACTTGAGCTTTGTACATGAGAAGGTTAAATGAGACTTCAGTAGGCATTGGTGCCCACTTCAACAGAAACCTTTGTTTCATGGGATTTGGTTCTTAGCCTCACATCAGCTCAGATGTCATCAAACTGACCCTGATTCACTCTTTTTGCATCATGTGATCAGCTCATGTTTTACTACTCAAAACAAATCTAGCATTCATAAGTCTCTGCAGGGTCTTTGCACTGTTGTTTCACTGAAGCCTTGGATTTCTTACTCTTTACTAAATTAAGTGTGTTTTTCTTTTTAAGATATAAGAAAGTCACTGAAGTGACGCCACCCAATGTTCTAAATAGATCCTGTAATTTGTTTGTTTTTTGGTTAGGTGTGTTTTGTCTCGTTAAAGTGGATTATGTTCATTTGCAGCTCCATGTTTTATTCTCGAGCTCTGTTAGAGCTTTTCTTCATTAAGGGCTCATAACAATGATTCCCGATTGGCCTTGGTGCAGTGCCCTCCAACTTTAAAGCATACTTTCTTCTGATTGGTAGCCTGCTGACGGTGTCCATGTTTAACATGAGCATCTACCACTGCAGATGAAATGGGTCCACTTTAAACTTGTACCCCAAAGTCTCTGGAAGCAAACAGAAGCATGAACTGATTGCTTTTCTTGTTGTTTTACTGGCTGATGGCCCAAAGGGTTAAAGCAACATGTTTGTAATGTGAAACGGGTTCAGCAGATCACCTGTTAGCATATTAAAGGCCCAGTGTCTTCAGTTCACTCAGAATCTTCTTCAGGTGACAGAGATTTAGTCAGCCAGGTTACAGTAATGCTGATTGTAATGGATAAAGCTGTGAAAGTAGCAATCCTGGTTTCTGTGTATGGTAGTTAAACCTGATTTTCCTGGTCACTGCAGCACCTGGAGCTGGTTTCCAGCACTGAGTGGGTTATTTTTCTCTTTTTTAATGAAATTGTTCACTTTAGAATGATACGTGACAAAAACAAAAACTTTTAAGTCCTCACATTTCAGAAGTTGCAAGAATTTTACTTGACTTTAGACTATTAAACTGAGACACTGTGAGGAAAAGCTGTTTTTCAGTCGACTTTAACAGACAAAATACTAACATGATATCAGAACAGGAAGCTACATCCCTCCAGAATAAGGCCCAGATGGGACTACTTTCACTAATCTGGTTACTTTAGTGCTTGTAAACCTATTTAGTGGCACATGGATGAGTGAAGCAGTGGTATGAGTGAGTAAAATCAGTCAAATCTTTTTTTGTTGTTCTGCTCTACATACAGTGAATGTCTTGTAAATGTTTATGATCTCACCTGTCAGACTTTATCACATGTATATTTTCAAATGTAATTTTTATTAAAAAGGAAAAGCTTTATCATAAAAGAGGTTGATGATCTCTTTTTTTCATTCACATAATTAGAAAAGCAGCATAATGTTAAAGAAATGTATTTTCCAGACTAAACAGAATGCCCGAGTGTTACAGTGGAGTTTGTCCACGAGGCAGTGCTTCTTGGCAGAACTGCTGTCGGTTTTTTCCTGGATGTTGACTGGGAGGAAGGGCTGCCTTAAAGCTGAAGTCAAAGAGCAAAAGTCTTGTGCAGTCAACACCACTGATAAATAACTGGGTGTAACATGATGGGCTGCAGCTGATCACAAGAAAGTAATTTCACTTCTTTTAAACCTCACTGGTACACATCCACGCTACAGCAGTGTTTCGCCTGTGATTTTAGTTTGTTGTTAGGTTGCTGTGATGTGGTCATAAGACATCAATATTATGAAAATAAAATCATGTAATGCTCTTCATAGGTGTTAGAAGTTTTGAAGTGCACACGTGGGTCTTCTTAGCTCATTCGTAGGTTGTTACTATGCAATGCGATGATTATGTAATATCTGATATGAATAACAACCTTCAGGGGCTGAAGATCTACCTGTGTGCTAAGTTTGGTTGCTTAACTCCTGAATGTGTAGAAGTGTTTGAAGGCAACAATCAAACAAACATGTATTACAGTAAGGTTGTACCGAAAAAGACTGCAGGGTGCTTCTAGATTTATTCGGGTCTTTCAGTTCAGTTAATCAATATTAAATATTTACAACGGGACACCCTCTCTCGATGGCACCTGCAACTACAACAGATGTGAATATGAAAAATACCACAAGAAAAATTTTATTTTTTTATAATATTTTTATAAAAGAATATTTTTCACCTGCATAGAGCCTCTTTCTGACCTAAATCCCACCCAATCTAAGTGTGAGTATTAAATAAAGCAGGCCCAATGACGGAGCCCTGAGGTATTCCACATGTTGTGAAATCTAGCTTTTAAGTATTTTAGGTTCCTTGACTTTAAGGAAAGTTTGTGTAATTGTATTGTCCAGTACCAAGATCCAAACTAGAGAACAAAATCAAATTACAGGCTCCCCCTATAAAACAGAAACTGGGAGGTCTTGAGTATGTTAAAAGAACCTCCAACATGTTTGATTTCCTTCAGTTTAAAAGGATTTAAATTGCAGGTTGAGCACCAACAGAAATAAAGGAAGCTGACTCAGATAAGCAGCATTTAAAACAATTTATCACAACGTTAAATAATAATTAGAGCTGATGAGTAAACATCGTCCTTGAATGAATGTTGGTGAGGCGACATTATTGAAAATCTTCCATGTGTTGATGTTCACAACCAACCTGGACACCGGGGCTTCGTTCTTCCACAGTGCACAGCTTTAGTTTTGGTATCCAGCTTTTGCATTCTTATTACTGTGGAAGGGAAAACTGGATGAGGTATACTTTTCGGTTCAGAAGGACGTCCACACAATGGTCAGAGTGCACCCACTCCATCCAAATCCCTTTGTGCTTTAGGTTATCATTGTAGTTTAATAACCATCTTTCAGGGTCAAGTGGTAAACTCGGGTCTCAAAGCCAACATAGTTGCGTGCACACACACACACACACGTATTTGCTAACTGATCCAGCAGTTGAGGTGTGGTGTCCAAAGGGCAGAGAGGAACACTAGGCAAACAGAGCACAGTATCCTGCTATCTGGTGTGTGTGTGTTTGTGCGTCCATACTTGGACCTTTGTCCTTCTCAGATCATTTTGCCTTCAACAACGTTCCTATCTTAGCTCTGATAGAGACTATCAGCAGTGTGTGTGTGTGTGTGGTGATAATGGCAACAGGTAAAGAGCTATCTTGAACTTGAGGCCACGAGTAGATGATGTTTTACACAGAATTTCATAAGTTCAGTATCCTGGGAGATTTACTAGAGCAATACTGATTGTAAGACTGTAACAAATCTGTTAGATGTCATATGTTGAACAATATAAATATAAATAAAATAAATAAAAATGAAGAATGTATTAAAATAATATAGATACATGTTGTAACATCATGATACATTGATATAGAAGATTTAATATCCAACGAGTTACGTTGTGACATGATGATGCTCACCCAAACCTCGTCCTCTTATACCAGCGTCGTTGTTTTCTGCTGTGGTTCACTGTTTTCTAGACTTTAAGCATTTTATGGTGGCGTCTTTCAACAGCTTGATCAACAATCAGCAGCATAATAAATGCAGAATATGCACTAACTAAATAAACACAGCAACAAATACTAATTGTCAGCAAATGTGCGTGCGGTGAAGTCAGTCATGAGGTCACTATTCAGGGCTCAGTTGAACTTTCAAATGTGCAAATACATATATAGTAGTAGGAATTGTACAAAATATTTGTATATGCCAAACAGACGCTGGCACTGACAATGTAGCAAAGCTTCATTACGATTGTCTAGGAGGAGATAGGGAGCATACAAACATACATAATAACTTCTCCCCATAAAGATGTTATGAATGGAGCGACCAAAGCTGCTTTTTGTAGTGGGCTTTAAATATGTTTATTTCTGCTGTGAGGTTTGTGCGACTGTCACACTCACCAAACAAAGTGATGTTAAGTGTTCACTTCCACAGTTAATCAAGATTATTAAGTCACTGAGAGGAATTCTAAGTGGTCTAGCTGGCATCTTTGCTTGAAAAATCATCTTGAATTGCAAAGTAAAGCATAAATCACAACAATGTCAACAGGAATATTAATTATGATAATTATTTTGTATTTTTCCATTGGTGTAAGAAGGTATTATAATGAGTGTAACATCAACATTTGTTTTGTGCTAATGTGCAAAAATACACAGGCAAACAGTTTTTTTAATCAATGTTAAAATGATTAATAACAGCAGATTTAAGGAAATGCAGATTTCGCCATCTTGCACTGAGCAAAAACACTGGATAACTTTAGTCAGCCTGACGGCATATTTTATCTTTTCTCCAATCAGCATCTCAAAATTGTTATTATGACTCTAAAAAGAATTGAAAGTCTAAGTAATGGCATGCAAAGCAATAAAGGCGAGTCATTCTGCAATGTAATATAAATATACCTTATTACAGAGTAGTGAGCATGCCAACAGCAGTTCTTCTGAAGAAGACAGTTAAGTTTATCAGGGAAGAAATCAACAGCAAGTTCACTTATAATTCAGGAGCGATAACAGACAGTCCCAGCTCCACTTAGTCCACTCATGATAAACTGCAGTACGAAAAAATGATACAAAATGCTGCAGCCAGACTCCTAGTGCACTCTAGCAAACAATCTCATATTCAAGACATACATTGTATTATATAAAAAAAGAACAGCCCAAGTTTTATCAATCTCCTTAAAAAGTACAGTCGTTGTTGGACCTTTTTCACTGTAGCAGTAAAATGTGGCTCAAAGGACAGAGCCTTATTGAGAACTACCCACAAATACTTAGAACTATCCACCAGTTCAATGTTTGCACCATTTCCTACTGATAGTGCACGATGGGGGGAGGGGGGGATCCAGGATGGGGTCCTTAGTTTTCAGGGTGTTAATCTTTAAAAATGACTGATCACACCAGTGAAATGCCTGTTAGCCTGTGTACTGCGACACTCATTAGTGTACAAAATATATAATATGGGAGAGAGACAACATCCCTGTGGTGAACCAGTAGAAGAATTCAGCTGAAAACAGCCGTTGACTCTCACACACTGAGATCTGACAAGATTAAAATCAAGTTTAAATGGGTTAAGAAGCTTATCAGCTAAAGATGTGGCTGGATAGCATTATGATACAGGGAATTTAATAACGCGATCTTGAATGCCACTACAAGGCCTGTATGCAAATTGCAGTGGATCAATAAGTTTTTCTGCCCGCTACAGAATGATGATCTCTTCAAAGGACTTTAGTAGAGATTTTAAACAACACGCCTAAAATCATTCAGTCATAGTTAATTAATTAATGAAATGTCAATTCTGATTTTATTGTCTAGCTGCCTAATCTATGTAAAATTACCCCAAATTACCTTCAAATAAGTGTTTTATTACCAGATTTTTAGAACTCGGGGTCTATCCTGTTGTTAGTGTTATGTTAGTCCATGCATCAATAGTAGGAGACCAACAGTAACACAGGTAATCGAAAATAAAACATTTCCTTAAAATTTAGCAGACTTATATCCTGGTCATTTGCAAAGAGAAATAGACCAAAGACAACAATAGATAATCATCTGATTATCTGATTCGTCATTGCACAACAGAGGGCAGTCACTTTACTTTGTTATAATGGATATAAATAAGATGTCACAATAACATAAATAAAAAGAACCCGAGTTAATGTCTTACTGTTTTACAGTATTGGAATGAGAGTACATAGGACTGTGCCCACACATGACATGATTCACTGTGACACAGCCAACAAAAACATACAATGTCAATAATAAGTCGATGTAAGTGTGGACACCCACTACACTTTAGGTTTTACTCTTTTAACAGGCAGCTTTCACCTTCGGATGACAAAGGTAGCGGTAAATGTTAAATCATACAAAGCTATGTTGTTTCTGCCATGACAGGAATCTGACATAATAAAGACTTTTCAGAACTACAGTATCTTGTAACCACAGCCACAGAGGGTGTAGAAAAGATGGATGTAGCCACCCTGATTATGTACACTCATTTGCAGCATCCAACTCTGAAGCCTCAACTAGAGCAACTGACACCATGGTGGGTTTTCAGAGCCAGAGGTGACCACATCTGGATGACAGAGTGGAGTGTTATTATCAGCTGATGCTGGCCGGCTTGGTTATCAAGCTGTATCCATAGACTGTATGCTAGCATCACACAGATCCATGCTAATTAGTGTTCAGTAACATCTAAATTAAAATCCTAAAATTTTAGCCAGCAGCAGTCACCTGTGTCATACACCTTTCAGTTACAGAGGCAACGCCCCTAATAACGCAAACTTTAATCCTTAGTACAATTAAATTTTATTTATACAGCACCAAATCACAACAACAGTTGCCTCAAGGTAAGGTATTGTAAGGTAGACCCTGCAATAATATATACAGAGAAAACCCAACAATCAAATGACCCCCTATGAGCAGCACTTTGGCGACAGTGGGAAGGAAAAACTCCCTTTTAACAGGAAGAAACCTCCGACATAACCAGGCTCAGGGAGGGGCGGGGCCATCTGCTGTGATTGGTTGTGGTGAGAGAAGGAAGACAGAGACAGAGATTAATAACAAGTATGATTCAATGCAGAGAGGTCTATTAACACATAGTGAGTGAGAAAGGTGACTGAAGAAGAAATACTCATTGCATCATGGGAATCCCCATGATGCAATGAGTACTGCATTGAGAATTTAAACAATGCAGTAAAAATGAACCCTTGAAAGAGGAAACCGCAGAGACCAGAGCTGCTTTTTGTAGGCAGCTGTAAAGATGCAATATATATAATGTATAATGAGGTACAAACTGAATGATATGTAACAGCACCAGTTTGATGAAATGTGAATCCAAGCAAACCTAAGCGCTGCGTGGCAGCTCGTTTGTGTTGTGACTGTCTCTGCACTGAAAACACCTTTGTATTTGAACAGGAAAGGGGTAAATGCAACACAAACTTTCATAATTGCATGTTTTACAGGCTAATAAAAGTGATCAGATGCAAGATAAACTCAGAGGTGAATGAGCAGGCCAGCTGTATACAACAATCACACAACGATTCAAAGCTTTCTAAATCTACGGTGAAAAGATTCATCCGTGTTTACAAGTGTTTTTCTTCTGTAAAGGAAGAAAGTGAGTGGCTCCGTGTTGTTAATAGCAACAGCTGTGGCGGTGTCTCATTTTTAGGTAAACAGAGGGTAATGAGAGCAGAGCTGCTCGGCCGCTGCCTCTTCACTGCCATAAAGTTTATTAGGGGGTGGACGCCATAAAAATGGCTTCACCACAGAGACACAGAAATGTTTGTTGAGGACGCACGATGAGCTCTGATATCAGCGGAGGATTCACCACCAGAGTCTGGACATGTGGAGATGCAGACATCCAAACTGTGCCTGAAGCCTGATGAGGGCCACGTCCACTGTTTCAGCTTTAAGGGATAATAAAGATGGAAATGGGCAAATGTAAAGCAGACGTGCAGTCATGTGACTGGATCTGCTCAAAGTGAAAGAAAATAAGACAGTTGGGGGAAGATTTAGATCTGTTGGAGGTTTCTTCCTGTTAAAAGGGAGTTTTTCCTTCCCACTGTCACCAAAGTGCTGCTCATAGGGGGTCATATATGTAGGGTCTACTTTACAAGTATTCTGATTCTGATTCTGAATAAAAAGCACATTGAGGCGCCTTTAGTGCTGTATAAATAAAACTCAGTTAAATTTAAAATGCAATTTTACTCCACATGTTGAGAACAGAATCACTGTCAGCTGGGAAATGTTCCAGTGTGAAGCTCGGGATCAGGACTAACCCACAGCGGCGTGCAGGAACACTTCTTCGCCCGAGCCTGCTGGTCTGTTTTTGGCAGTTTCAATCTTCCTTCTCCATCTTGCCTGTGATAGAAGGTGTTTTTGTTAGCCTAACCACGCCGTTTTCACATCGCAGTGTGGACAGCAGAAACGGAGGCTTTCGAAAATGATGACACCTTTTAGTCATATGATCCAGTCATGTGACCAATTCAACTAAGATGGCGGACAGCATTGTACAGCAGTTGTTTTGTTTGTGCTCAGTTTTGACAACCCTATTAAAGATTAAAGATCAATATCAGTTTGTACAAGCTCCAGATAAAACCCGGTGCTTTCCTCGACATTTTGCCGCGACGCTCCAAAGAGCTGGAAAGTAAATAAACGGCAGACAGAAGTGACGCAGGTCGAATCGTCTTACGTTTCATCCATGTGCAGCACAGGAACAGGATTTTCAGTGCGGATGAAAACGATTGAAAACCAGAGCGTGGACGCGGAGCATTTCTTGACTCCTGCTCAGACTAAGCTTCTTTAAATAACAAAAACTAATAATAATAAAAACTGTTTGTGGCTCATATTAAAGGGTGAAAAATGCCCCTCTGTAGGCTTGTGGAAGGTGGCCAATCAGAAGAAAGCAGCTATGTTAGCTTGTTTGAGACAAGAACCAGCAGAAGATTCATTATTATTATTCTTAGCTGTAAATCATGCAAAGGTAGGCGAGCCGAAGACTAAAGACTGAGCTGAGAACGCAGCTCCACCACATGATTTTCTATCTAAAGAGTGTGAAACTATTCACTGGAGAGGAGTGTTTTTATGACGGAGGCCTGGTGGCCGACTGCTGTTTGTGAGCTCTTTTAATGAGGAACGACATCCTCGTCTGTTATCACTGAGGTCAAATGTTCACCTGGCAGCGAGTCAGAGGACTTGAAAGGCCGAGGCTGCGGACGACAGCGAGGCCTGAACTTACGTAACTTTTTTTTTCTCTCGTTTTCATTTTTTTCCAAACGAGCTTTCAGCTCTGTGGCAACACGCTATCAGCTCTGTTCTGCGCTTCCTGGTGACGGTTGGTGTGTTTGAGAAGAGACGTCTCCGATCACCAGTGACAACGTCATGATCGGGGTGGCGGCCATTTCAGGACACGTTTTATCTCTTCTAAACAAAATGGCTGCCAGAGAGACAGCACAGTGCTGACCTCGAACAAATCCGTCAGGCGGGAGGCCGACGGCGACTTCGCACTGAAAGTCTTCAAGCGAGGCTTAACGCTGGTGAAACGACTCGATGATGGCGAATTTAAACATTTGCAGCAAGTGAAAGATGTTTACTGCATCGTTCTGTCAGCAGAGGCAACAAAAGACAACAAAACAAGCAAATAACTCTCAGCCTCTCGCCAGCGTCTATAATCCTTCAGGGAGTCGTCTCTCACAGCAGCTCATCCAGACTTATACAGCCGCGTGTTTATGGGCCATTTTACCATAAACTTTCATTTACAATATACTTACTGCCCCTAATACGCCCCTGTATTGGCCGCATTGATTGTGGATAAACAGTGGAGTCGTAAAGGAGCAGTGCAGGAACGGTAGTGCGCTGTAAAGGTAAGATAATACTGAAGACATGATGGGGACTACCGGTATTCCCCCGAAGCAGCTCCGTGAAACGCATCCGATGATATTCTCAACACGGAGTGTGTGTGTGTGTGTGTGTGTGTGTGTGTGTGTGTGTGTTTTCACTGCATTACTTTTACACATGTTTGTACAGAAACATTAACAAAGACATAAAATCACATGATAATTCAGTCTCATCTACTGAGTGTAAGACCAAAAAAAACAAAAACGTACGAAGAATAACTGAGAAAATGTTCCCAGTTTAATCTGTCAGCAAATAAATTTACAAAAAACAGGAAGAAATGAAGATTATGGGATTAATGTAAGGGCAAATACAATTTTAAAAACTGCATAAATATACGTGAAAATTCAGGAAAACACACAAAGAATAACATAAAACAACACTTAAAAATAAAATTGATCACAAATACAAAATAGAAAAACAGAGAAAATAAATATGTTGGTTTCAAGACAGAAAAAAATCAAAATAAAAAAAATTCAATAAAAATTTCTGACCCAATTTTAAAATTCAGGAAAAAACACAAATATTTAATAGAGAAAAATAAACGTCAAACTCAAAAAGGAATTTGAAATACAAACATAAAGTAAAAAGCAGATTCATAATTACACTTAGATTCACATAAAGACATACACATATATCTGCTACACATTTCATTCAATATTATTACAGAACAAACTCTTAAACTCGCTAAAAAAAGAAACAGTGGCAGATTGTTATAGTTTATATCGTTTCATTTACTGTCTGTGTTTCTGTCTTCAGGTGAAACGAGCGGTTTTATGAACAGTGATTGGAGTCTATCGGTCAGACACATTATTGTCTCCAATTATAGCTCATCATACAGTAAACGAGCGCAGCCCCATTAGCCTACATCAGATAGACGACACTTAAGTGTGTCCCCTTATCTGCTGAACAATTTCATTTAAGTGAAGTTTATAATATTGTTGTGTCCACATGATTCACAGCCATTTATTAGGATTTTACTGCCTTTAATGTGAGAGTCATATACACTGCAGCAGCGTGCCGGCACTGTTTTTATAGGAGACCACAAATTATTGCTGTATAAAGTTATAAAAAATTATAGTTTATGATTTAAGACTAAACTACTACAAAACTTATAAAATAAACCTCAAAAGTCAAACAGTGAGGAGGAATATGTAGAGCAGTGTGGTCTACTCTAAGCACAATAAAGGCAATAACAGAATTACAGCAAAAATCATTTTATGTTGGAAAAAACAACATAAAAACCACAAACACTGATTCTGTGCTGCTCTGAGTCACAGACACAAACGCACACCTGCGTATAAAAGATATTCCAAGAATGTATCGGAGCTGATAAACACGGAATAAAGTCGACAGTTTTTATATTTGGTTTATTTATTATTGCATGTGTGAAGATTTTTAAATGTTTCATGTCTCAGCAGCAGCTCAGAGACCAACATGGCGTCCACGTGTTTATATTTAAATGCGACGTGTGAATCGTTGACGACTGAAGCTCTCGCTCTCATTCAGAGTTCGTCTGGTGTCGGATGTGATGTTTGGGCGAAAATGTTATGTTCTCATAACTGCAGTTTTCATATTTGAGTCTTTGAAACTAACTGCTGCTCATACTTCCCATCATGCACTTCTTCCTTATTTACTTACTGTTAGCTGCTGTGGGAAAAAGGAAGAAGCTCCTGTCAGAAGGACAATGCACTGTATTCAGGCCTGAAGTCATAAATATCGAACGTAAAGCAGTCAATAAATAACACGACAACCAAAACGAAGGTCATACAGTCAGGCTCCAGCACGGCGCTTATTTGACTGTTACAGGTATCAGCCGATTAGGCCACAGGTAGGCTCAGCCTGGCATCAACTTCTCATGCTGTGTTTGGCTTATCATCTCTAAGTTTCCATTAAAATAATGGCAGCTGCAGCTGTCTGAGCACCTAGCTGTGACTAACCATGTAGATGTTTGGTTTGTATGTTTTTTGTTCTCATGAGCAGGAAGTATACAATGATATATGATTACAGTTTAAACATATTTTTTAATATTTGATATTTCACACTTTTTGAACGTCGGTTATTGAGGGCCGATCGTGGCTCAAGAGTTGGGAGTTCGCCTTGTAATCGGAAGGTTGCCGGTTCGAGCCCCGGCTTGGACAGTCTCGGTCGTTGTGTCCTTGGGCAAGACACTTCACCCGTTGCCTACTGGTGGTGGTCAGAGGGCCCGGTGGCGCCAGTGTCCGGCAGCCTCGCCTCTGTCAGTGCGCCCCAGGGTGGCTGTGGCTACAATGTAGCTGCCATCACCAGTGTGTGAATGTGTGCGTGACTGGATATGTAAAGCGCTTTGGGGTCCTTAGGGACTAGTAAGGCGCTATATAAATACAGGCCATTTACCATTTATTGTAAATATATATATATATTATATATGTATCACATGAAATGTTTTACAGTGTTTCAGATTCTTCAGCAGTGTTGTTGTGTCATATTGTATCCTGTTATACTGTAACAGTGTCACAGATAAAATGGGGTAAAATAAATATGTTAGAGAGTATTCAGTGTTAGCATAGCGTGTTATATAGTAAACTGTTGTGTTGTATTAAAATGCTGCATATCCAGTGTTCAATGTAACACCTTACAAATGTGTTACATTATATCTTTTATCACATCATAACACGTCTCAAGGCAGTTCTTCCTCTCCACCCTCTCCAAGTGATGCTCATAGGAAACTGATTGTTGGTGTTCTTGCTAAGGTTGTATGTGTAATATACAACATGGCTAAATATGAAAGAGCTAAACGGCTGTATCTCACATTAGCAGCAAAAGCAAAGATGGACCACAATGTAAAGCACCAACTCGTAATGATAATGATGATAATTACTGTAATAGAACCACACACACACTTTACACGTTAACCCTTTTCTCTGCTGTACTGACTCTCTGAACTCCTTGAGCACCTCTCACCTGCTTTTACCTGCAGTTTATAGATCTTAGTTTAACTGCAGGTTAGCGTGAGTCCCACCCGCCTCACCTTTCCCCCTCATTAACCTTCGTCCCCTCGATAGCGTCGGAGGTTTCAACACAGCTTTGTAGAACCTTGTTCCCGTCCAAGTTCATGTTTGGTAACAGCTGAAGAAACACAGAGTCTTCTTCTTTGTCTCGTTCATTTTATTCTGCCTGAAAACTCAAACACATAATTTGATCCACTTTTTAAACATTCAGACAAAAATTTTAAAAAGGAAATATTTTATTAATTTTTAAAGCACAAATGTTAAACGCTTCCTCCAGCTTCTCTAAAGTCAGGATTCGATGGTTTTCATTGTCTAATCTGTTGTTTGAACATCTGAGCAGCAGGAACTGTACCAGTGTCCTTACATCACACAGGCAAACGCATTAACTGAGACTCATGCTGGAAGTTTTCATGTTCTTTCAGGCAAAAAAAATCGAATAATTAGTTTTTAGATTTCATTTTGACTTTTACATTTTTTTCTCTGCATACTTGAGAATGTAAACTTTGTTACTGTCAGCAGTTTGTCTCATAATTAGTTTCTCATGATTTTGACTTTTTGTAGCATAATCGAAAGTTTGTCAGACTCATTTTTTAGCTCATAATCTTTAAACACTTTGTCATACATCCAGTTTTTACCATTAACTTTAATTATCACAATTACAGTGAGTCTTTTTTGAGGCTGGCTGACTTGTGCTGCCAAGGTTTCATCCTACCAAACCATGACCTGTATTTACCCTGAAACCATTTATATGCTAACACTTTGAGCTCTAATAACAGAGACCAAACATTAGCATCAAAACCTGTGAGTTAAATAATGATGAATTATTTTGCTTTCCCTTCTCTAAGAGTTTCAGCTCTGTGTTTCTTCCTCTTCGGCCTCCAGGCTGTTAAACACAGTCAATAGTTAACCAGCAAAAAAAGTAAAAGGAAGTCATGGGGCGTTTGGAGTTCATCGCTCCTTGTATAATTTTATATGACACTCGTGTTCTGATTATATCCCCAATCATCTTAATGTTTTATATGTACGGGGAGCTGCAATCACAGAGATCATCACATCGTGTTGTTGCTCTGCCTGCAGGTTTCAGTTTTCTGTGAATCATTTCTTTGAGTGTTTGCAGAGCTCATGCTTCCCAGACTTTACTCCTGCACAGACTTTACACTCACATCAGCAAAAAGAGAAAGACAGACGAACAAACAGAAAAGCACACTTTGAATACCACAGCATCATTCTCAGTTATCTTTTAACAGGCACAAAGTTTGATTCAGTTTAGATTTTGAGCCTGAAACCAAAGTGCAGTACCTTTGACAGGCCACTAGATGCTGGCCAAAGCATCCCTCCCTGTGCCATCATTTACAAAATTATCATCATGTTTTATTCAGTAACATTTGAAACTAGTGCGTGATGCAATAACCTCATCAGGGAGGTGTTTTCTGGGATGATCGTTCATCTGATGAGTGGGGTCGTTTTCTCATAGACTTCTATACAATCAGAGTTGGTTTGCCCCCTGCTGGTCATTAGATAGAATGCATGTTTTAGGCATTTCCACACTGGCTTCACTTTCTGGGCCCAGGTGATGTTTGGACCGAATAATATCCTGCCCTCAGTTTTCTTTGTTCCACATTTGACCTTCACTGTCAGCATTATTTTTGACCCAGGGTCATGATATCTGCAGTTACACATGTTCATGAGCTTTAGGACACAGCTGGCTCACACTGCATTTACTGGTGCCTTAATTTATCCATAGCTGCCAACAATAGCTCTCTAACCAGTAACTAAAAGACAATGTAGGTGCAGGAGTCCAGCATTTAGTCCTGACCTCGATCAATGACGAGCCGCCTAAGTGGTGTGGAAATGTGGCGACTGAAGTTCAAGAACAAACACGCTCGTTTGCTCCATCAAAGCGGCCCATCCCACAGCGCGACGTCGGCAATTAGTTGATTTATGTGTGTTTTCATATTTGATTAGCTCACTGAGGCCCTCCCTGCATGAGGTTCGATCTGACTTACCCCAGAGGGACAAACACCTGTCGACCTCACTCTGACAGGTGTTTGTAATTAATAACGTGTAACTGGGGTCTCTGCTGTCCTCTTAATCAGGTCATATGAGAGCGGGCTGATGAAAGAGTGACAAGAGTCACTGTTTGCTTTGTAATCGTCTCTACGGTTTCTTTAACAGCACTATTAACCCGTGTCCTACTGCACACCCAGCCTCGGCTCACCTGGGGGGAGGTTAAAGGTCATGACCCTGGGATGACCGAGAAGGACTCACACCTCTGAGCTGCTGCCTGCTGAAAATGCAAATTCTGCTAAAGCATGCTAACGGCCCGCTCTTCCTGCCCCTCACCCCCTCCACCACTATTTACCCAGACTGCACCTGTGACTGAGCGCGACTTTTAACACCAGGACGAGTCGATGAGCAGTTTTAAGAAGGTTACTTTTAAAATGTATTCCACTACAGATTACAGATTACATGCCCCAAAATGTAATGTATTCTGAATACTTTGGATTACTTAGTATATTATCATGCTTTTTACAACTACATGAATGTACTATTGCTGTGTGATTTATTACTATTACTGAAGGATACTCTCCACACCAACTAGATGTTTAAATCTTAATATAAATGAGTAACAGTAGGTGGACATTAGGTAAGGCTGCACTTTCTGCAGTGATTAGATTAGAATAAACTTTATTAATCCCTCGGGTGGGTTCCTCCGGGAAATTCAGTTTCCAGTAGCAAAGCACCGTAAGAAGTTGCATGTTACAGATACATTAAGGGGAATGAGAGTAAGGATATAAGCATAAATACACCATATATACAGATATATAGATACAGAATATACAATATGGATAAATAGGATTGCTCATTTGAGTGAGTATATTGCACAGTGATTATTGCACAGTCGAATATAAGAAAAAAAAGACAAAACAAAAAACAAAAAACAAATATTGCACAGTGTAGAAAAGCACCTACAACTCAGTTGTTCCCCCCTCCTTTGTCCTCCTGTTTCTCCTCCCTCTCCCCTCCAGTGAGGAGTTAAACAGTCAGTTACCTGTGGAAAGCTGTCATGCTAAAGACAGCCAGAGACTCGTTCATTCGTCAGTGAGATGAAACTAAAATAATGTCTGCAGCAGGATTTCCGCCTCGCTGTTGAAGTTTTTCTGCAGATATGAGCGCCCTCGTTTACAAGCCTTAGAGACTGTAAAGGTTAATCATTTAAACACACACACACACACACTGTCATGCACACAGAGCAGCGGACAGTCGGCGAGGTGTGGCGGTTCTCATGGCTTTATGGCGAGAATGTGTGTCATAAACGCTGCGGGTAAATACAGGAATGCTGTCTGCGGCGAGCTGATGAATGGTTATTTGAGAAAAGCGTGTTTGATGATGAGCTCAGCTGTGGGAAGAACACAGCATCACTCTGTTTATTAAAATCTGACTCCATATCAAAGCTTTATTCTCTAATGGCTCCTGGGTGAAGTCCATGACCCAGACCTCTGTGGATGGTGTCGGCGGTGTTTTGGCTCCACGCTGGGACTCTTATCTGCAGAGCTGACGTAGGAGGAGTCGGATGTTCATCCATCCTTGCTGATATCAAGCGATTATCCTCAAGTCTATATTTCAGAGTCCTCTTCGATGTGGGAGGCCACAGGTCTACAGTCCTTTACACCTGTATAATTTGAAATGTCCAGCAGGCGGCGACTCTTCTGGTCATAAATGCTTCAGTAAACACTCTCATGATGCGTTCATGGTTCCGTCAGCAGTTGGAGATATCATTGAATACAACTTCAAGCTATTTATGTAAACTTTGGTCTCATTGGAGTAAAAAATGGCCGTAAGATGATTGGGGACCCCAAAAGTGGAGGTCTGGTTGCCTTTGATCGCTGCTCCAATGGTGTCGGAAATATCCTGGGAAATAATAAAAATTCCTGATTATCATAGATATATCTGGGTTATCAGGCAGCAGATAAAGCTGTGATTTAATGTTTATCTGTGACTTAATTTGGTGCGTGTTGAGTCGAGTGTTAAAGCTCAATAAATGTTATTTTATTGTACACGTATGTAAACAGAGTCTTACTTCTTGCTCAGCAAACACAGTGTGATGGTGAAATGTGACGAATTCCAAAGTCTCATCAGAGCGTTGGTCATGCAGTGGCTCGCTTCATCTTCTTACCGCGAGGCCTTCAGGCTGTAACGTCCGCTTCCCTCTCGTGGCGGCGTTATTCCCATCCTTGTGTTTGGATCAAGTATTTAGGAACACCTGGAAACCTGCAGAGACTCCTCTTTAGTCTCAGAGGTGAGTGACAGTGAACGTTTTTTTATCACCTCTCAGAAAACACTTCTACTTATCTCGTCATCAAGTTTTTCTTCTTATTTCCAAGTCACTGTGCCACAGTTATTATTATTATTATTATTATTATTATTATTATTCGTGTTATTTGTCACTAAAATTAACCTGCAAATGGAGCAGAAGCAGAAGCAGAAGTTTGTGTTTGTGAGATTCAATAAAAAATAGTTTATAGTTTTCAGTTCAGTTTAATTTCATTCAGCAGATTTTTCCTAAAAGAGTGTCATAGAAATATTCAACCATTTAAAAAGTTTTAAGTGTTAATTTTCTGATTAATTTTTTGTTTGTCAAGCAGCCAAAAATAAAAGAAAAATGCAGACTGGTTGTTTCAGAGATTCTTCTTGTTTTTATTTCAGTGAATTACATTTTTAGATGTTTTCCACATGTTTGGTTTAGTTTGATAACTTTGGTTTGTAGCTTATTTTTCACGCAGGCTTTAGAGTTCAATATGTCTTCCTGTGGCGCCCCCTGCAGGTACTGTGTAGTTATAACCTCAAAGATACTCAAAAGTTTAAACCATGAATATTTAGAGGTAGAACTTTGTCATATTTAAAAGACATAAAGTAGAAAAAACATCAGTTTAAATCAATGATAAACTTATCTCGTGATGTAAGCAAAATGATTAAAATGGGAATAAGAGACAAATCAAAAACCTAGATTTGCTCAATTTTAATGACTTACTTCTATTGTACTTTGAAGTTTATTAAAACTTTAAAACTTTATTATGTGTTTCGTATTATTTATCTTGTTTTGTTAATTAAATTTGTCTACATAATACGAGACATCAGGTGTTAGTTGTAAAAAAAATGAATAAAATCTTGATTTTTCTGATTTATAAATTTGAGGTTTATTTTGAAAGCTTTTAACTCGGAGCAGTTGCAGTTCCTGTGTTTTCTTTCATTTCCGGATTCGGTCAATGGCTCAGCTGTGAACGGAAACAGTAGAAGAAGAGGAAGCAAAGGCGCAGCGAGGGAAGTTAAAATGTCTGCTCCGAAAACAATCCCGAAAGATGCTCAGGTCAGAAACGAGCTTTTTCATTTATATTGTACAGTTTGAGTCGAGCTTTTTGCTTTGCTCGATAATCTTTAATGCATCCGCGTTGCTCGTTAGCTAGACTGGCCTGTCTTAGCTAGCGACACTGCAACTCAAAGCAATAGCGGCTAACATGCTAGCCTAGCTGCGAGCCTGTCGGTGTTTTGGTGCAAATTTGGTTCACATTGGGCAGTTTCTTCTCCCGTTTATTGTCTGATGGTGAATTTTGTTGCTGGATTTGTGTTGATTAATTGGTGACCCTTTGCAGTTGTGTAACATGATAGCCTGCTTAGCTTAGCAACGTTGCCGTTCAAAACAATAGCAGCCGCACTCTAGCCTAGCCTTTAGTCGCGAGCTGTTGGTGCTTTGGTGAAGCCGTTTGTCACCCTATGGTGTGTTTGTAAATACCCTGGTTTGGTGCACCCTGCGAGGCAAGGCCGGACGCTGTACCTCGCTCCAGCACCACGTTTCCGGGATAATTTATTTATCATGCTTCTTTTTTTCCTCACAGTTTTCCAGAGAGTAAAAATGGGAGATGCAGTAAAAATCTGCGGGAAAAGTAAAATTTTAAGTTATTTGTTTCCTCTGTAGGTGATGATCCAGATCCTGAAGGACATGGGAATCACAGAGTATGAGCCCAGAGTCATCAACCAGATGCTGGAGTTCACCTACAGTAAGTTATTTCTGTTTCAGAACCGATGGGAACAATGCTCTGATATCCCGACTGAATATTTCTGACACTCTCGGACAAAGAAGGATTATTCTGAACTGTGAATCATGCAGGAGCTGTTCTGAACAACTCAGTTGTTGTTTGTGTCCACAGGATACGTGACCACCATCATCGAAGATGCCAAAACCTACGCCTCACACGCCAACAAGTCCAACGTGGACGCCGACGACATCAGACTGGCCATCCAGTGCCGCATGGATCAGTCGTTCACCTCACCTCCGCCACGAGATGTAAGTCTTCACAGATGGGTGTAACATTCGGTTCTTGATTCGTTCGTCAGGGGTCTAGAATGTCAGTTAGGAAAATGGAGACTGCAGATTCTATTCTGATCATTAAGACCGTCACTCTACAGGAACCAGCTGACTGTAGCGACAGGGCTGATCTGATAGATGTTAAATCTGTGGTAAACGCTGCTTCACCCTCTCTGTGTTTCCAGTTCCTGTTGGAGGTTGCCAGGCAGAAGAACCAGACCCCCCTCCCTCTCATCAAGCCCTACACCGGCCCCCGGCTGCCCCCAGACCGCTACTGTCTGACCGCCCCCAACTACAGACTCAAGTCCATACAGAAGAAGGTGAGACACAACCTCTCGTGGTCATCCTCAGCTTTCACGTTGTCTTTGTTTGTGGTTACCAACAGTTTATTTTCCAGGTGTCGTCGTCTGCCAGCAGGATATCGGTGCCTCGCCTAAGTGTCGGCGCCGTCACCAGCAGGCCGACCACGCCCACGCTCGGTGAGTTTCAGCTTTATCATTATGTGATTTATAAATCCAAGTATTAAAGTACAATCCTGGATGCTGAAAGCGTAGCGCCATTTCCTCCTCAGGGACGCCGTCTGTGCAGTCGGTCACCACTAAAGTCGGGACTCCAGTGTCTTTGACGGGTCAGAGGTTCACTGTGCAGATCCCGCCGCCCTCTCAGACGACGACCACCAAACCCAGTAAGAACAGACCCATTTTATTTTTTGCTTCATGCTTTGATGGAACAAGAGTCAGACGTATGAATACCTGTGAAAAACACTTTAATGTGGAAGAAACCGTTAAAAAGTTCTCCACCAACTCCTGAACACACGGACAAAAATCTGTCCAGATAAACATTTTAATGGCCAAACAGAATCGTGTTTAAATGAACAGTTTACTTATATAAAAACCTCGATGCTCGCTCTGTCCCCATAGCAACGCCATCCACACCCGCTGTCTCCAACGTCCTCATCAACCCATCTCTGATTGGCTCCAAGAACATCCTCATTACGACCAACATGGTGTCACAGAACTCCGGCGGAGAGTCGCTGAAGAGGAAGCATGAAGACGACGACGACTACGACGCTTTATGACGCTGAATGCGATGCCGCCATTGCCACTTTTGTACTGACCTATAAAAAATAATCTCCGTAGAGACTGTAGGAGGCTCCTGACAGTTTGTTTGAGAGGAACACGACGCCTGCTCACAGCGGGACTGAAGCTGGACGGTGGGTTCAAAGCTGCAGGGCGAAGGAAAAGTGAAGTGATGAATAAAATGAATAAAAGATGTGATCACGTCTGTTTGTTGGAACCCAAAATTTACATTTAGAACAAGAAGAGTTTTTAACTTATAAATCTGAAGGTTTCACTTTTGAGTCCTGTAGTGAAAAATGTTCACTTCAGAAAAAAAAATCCCTACAACATTTAAGTCAAACGTTTGTGGGTTTTTTTGTTTTTTTTTATGAAATTGATGAAAACCAATAATTCCACTAATATCCAGCAGTGAGTCGCTCCTCATAGATTCACATGTTAAAACTGACAGACGTATACACAAACTGTTTGATAATTTGATCCTGAACAACTGTACATCAAAGTGGTGATACTTTTTTTTTTTTTTAAATATAATACATTTCTTTATATTATGGTTTAAGTACTTTTTGGTAACGGCATCTGGATGTTTGACAGTATCAGGTTAAGAATGATGGAGGGATTCTTCACTGTGACACAGACACAGTTTGGTGGTTTAATGAGAAACTGCATGTTAAAATAGACCGCATACAATTATATAGTTCTGAAAATGGTTACTTTAGTCAGAAAACATGAGTACACATGTTTAAAAAGCCTTTAAAGGCTCGACCTGAACTATTTTACTCCCCCCTTGATTTATAAAAATGTAATAAAGAGACCAGATTGGGGGGGTTTGTGTTTTCTTACTGGTGTGGAGTTCCACAGGGCTCTATCATGGGCCCTCTACTTTTTGTTCAAACATTGTAGTTGTGACTTTCGTTGTGTTGCTTTAGTTTTTATTGGGTCCTGAATGATATGTTTTAAGATGTTTTATACGGGGGAAATGCAGTAATTCAGTTTGCCATGGACTATTCTGCTTTAATGTATTCTGATGAAAAGTATGTTTTATCAGGGTAAAAAATGATCTTCACCCAGTTCAAGTCACCTTTAGCATAATTTAGCCTTGGAAGAGACACTGAACATTAAAATAATTGAGACTTCTCTGCTGTGAGACCTTATATGCTGGTTTATTTTTTTTCCTTTAAGAGCATGAACGTAAAGTGCAGATTTTCACATGGAAACTTTAGCACTCGGCTGGATTTTGTTTTCATGTCGGGGTATTTTAAATGCACTTATCTGACCAGTAATATTGCTGAAGTGGTATCAGACTAGTTTGGATGTTACTGAGCACCAGTGATGAGAATAACGGCGTTACTTTTTTCAGTAACGAGTAACTAACTAATTACTATTTCTATCGTTACAACGGCGTTACCGTTACTAACTAAGAAAATGCGCGGTCACGTTACTATTTTTCAACAAACAGACGGTTGAAGCTGTCTTCAGCTTACCGCATCTTGTATCAGTTGCACGGAAGTAGCTGTCTATGGCTGTATCCCAATTCAGGGTCTGCAGCCTTAAAGTACGCAGCCTCAAGGATCCTCAAGCGCCGCGTACCGCTAAGGCCGGAAGTGCGAGGCTTGTGAAATGGGCGGTCTAGCCTCCGTTGCGCTGCCCAGGTTGCCTAGCAACCATGATACTAACAGCTGGAAACGTGTCATACAGCTGTGTTTGACAGAAATGAAGGAGACAATCTTTTGTTCATTTGTTTGTTTCTACATGAGCTTTGATCATTCTCTGTGAGATTAAGCTCAGCTATTGAACGGCGTGTATTTGAAAGTAAAGGCTTTAAAACCAAGTTAGTACAAATGCCACTAATGTCACATGACTTTGCCGACATGTGGCCAACAGGAATGTTTTAATGTTCTTCGTTATTAAACATTTGCACATAAATAAGTGACATAATATTCAGTACTTACTTAAAGTTTACTCTTCGGCCGCCCCTCATCCGCCGTTTTTTTCGGCAAAATTATCCACACCCACGCTATGCATTCTGGGATATGTTGGGCCACGAAGTCTACACCGCCACGTCCTTAAAATTCAGGGAAATGAAGGATGCATGTGAGGGCCGCATTTCGAGCAGCCTTCGAATTGGGACAGCCTTTGTCGTGTCGCGGTGATGTAATCGGCCTTAAAAGTGCAGCCTCTAAGGCTGCAGACCCTGAATGGGGATACAGCCTTCAAGACATGTTGAGGAGGCCATTTAGCCATTTCAATCAGCTGTGTTGGATCAAGGACACATCCAAAACCTGCATGACATTGGCCTTCGAGGCCTGGAGTTGGAGACCTGTGTATTAGAGCATAAGAACAAACTTAAACCTCCCGTTATCATTATTGTATTGTATTTAGTTAGCACAAGTTGGAAATGTTTTATTTAAACATCATTTATTTGGACTTTATACAGCCTATGTAAGTAGGCCGGGCGCTACAACTTTAAGCAGGTGTACGCGCTCCCGCGGGCGGCAATCACGATCACTTTCTGGCACAACACCTGGAGCTCAGGGAGTCATGATAAACAACATATACGCGTGTTTTTCCTCAATAGTTTCATGTTTACTGTCTAAGGACAGCGCAGCGAGCACGCTCTGCTTATGAGCAAGAAATAAAAAAACAAAACATAAAACAGCCCGTTTGTGTTGGTGGAAAAATGCACCATGTCGACCAATCAAAAAATGATTTGGCAACATGACATTTGGTTGTTTAGGAAGAGAGAGAGCGAGTTTTGAGATGTGAGAGATTTGTGACGTTTAGCGTGTTTGCAGTGTGTAGTTAATGTGTTGTCTTGTGTAGTTAGTGTGTAGTGTTGTGGATAGTTTTGTGTTGTGTGTCAGAACAATGAGGCGACTGCTGTCTCCAGGTAGAAACAGGAGTGACACACCTGCTGCTGTCAGACCTGCAGGTATCAGGCTGTGATGTTTCCTTTATAGTGGACAGAAATATTGGAGTGGCACAAATAATTGTGGCATCTTATTGAAGAACAGCTGATTGTTCTGTAAATAGTTTGAAATGGTTATAAAAAAGGGTAAAAGGTAAATGGCTGCAAATAACTTTGTTTTTGCAAACTTGTCTATGATTTTAAAATTGACAATTTATATTTGCATTTAAAGTTATGAAATATGATTCATAAACATGTTTGTGGTTGTTACAGTAAAAAATATACTTTTTCTACTCTGATTTTATGTTTTTTGTCTGATTTTAGATCAGTTGTGTTAATACAGTCAAAATGAAAACAACTGTAAATTCAGACACGTGAGTCTGTGCTGAAAAGAACGAGACCAAACAAGGCAAATAAACAGTTTCTAAAGGTGAAATGTGGAGGAAACATCAGACGTAGTTACAAATGGCCGATTCTACCCTGGACCCCAGAGGGTCAAACATTTTTTTAAGTAACGCAATAGTTACTTTTCAAGTAATTAATTACTTTTAGAATCTTGTAAATCAGTCACTAACACAGTTACTTTTTTGAAGTAGTAACTAGTAACTATAATTAATTACTTTTTCAAAGTAACTTGCCCAACACTGCTGAGCATGCGCTTTGAGGCGACTGTTGGCTGGATTAGTTTCCCCGGTCTGAATGTTCGCTTAAATGGCCCTCGAGATAAAACCAGTGTTCGGTCTTCATAAACCCACCATGGTTTTTTCTTCACAGTAAAGCCTGATGCTGGCCAAGTGTTTTTTGTAGTTCCTGTCATCTCTACAGAAAAAAAAATATTCACATTTTAACCCAAGAATGTCATAAATTGTTCCAAACACACTTCCGAGAATGTAACTGCAGCCTGTTTTGTTGTCTTGCTCCACTTTACTTGGTCGAAATCAGAAATGTGACTACCGGGTGTCTATTCAGAGATATAAATGTGATTGTTTGCCAACAAATAGTTCACAGCTTCATCGTCGGAGATTAAAAAAGCGAAGCAGAGCCTGGGTGTCTGTTAGTTCTTTTTACCTTTAATAAAAAGAAAACTAAAATAAAAATCTCAACATAAAAAATACATGGCGAAACAATAGACTCTTAAATGATTATGAGAATAATCATGGTCGCAATGATGATACAGTAGAATAATAAGAAGTCACCATAATAATAATAATAATAATAATCAGAAGCATAATAATCATAGATCTATCTGTTCTGGTGTCCGTCCCACCAGCAGAAATCACTTCCTGTTTTATAGACATTATGGTAAGCATCGCACAGGCCGGGGCGTGGCACTTGTCAAAATATTTTCACACTTAGCAAAGTTACCCCACATATGCACGACAAAATAAGGACAGAATCACAGCTCGTACGATTCACAGCACTGCTTGGAAACAAAATTTCAAACAAAGGAATTCAAATCATGCTCCGAGTCGGCTTCTTCATCTACGTCTCGTTTTAGGGTCGCAGCTGTAACGTTTGACTGAGCTAAGGAGGGAGGGAGGGTGGGAAGGAGGGAAATTTGGCAGTTTTAAAATTGAACAAAACAAAGTTCAAGTTGTGAAACCCCGACAAACAATTTTAGGGAAAAATAAATGTTAACATTCTTCTTCGTCTTCTGAAATAAAACGTCTGCAGTTCTGCGGGGTTTTCGTCCAATGAAAGTGCAGTGCTCGTGTTCATCTGAAATGTTGATCTGTACGGGGATTTGGGGCCAAAAATCATTAACAAAATAACATTAATAATAACGATAATAAAGCCTAGAATAAAAGCAACAGATTTGGAAAGCTGGCGTCTAAAACCTGAAGTCCTTCACATCGTGTCCGAGTTTGGATGGAGGAAAGAAAAGAGATCACTTAAATGGTTTGATGGTCTTCAGAGGGTAAGGCGGGATGTTGGTGAGGTGGATTTAGAACGGAAACACTGGTGCTGATTGGTTCATTTTGGCTGTCATGTTTCTCATGGCACCCTAAAGTTACTTCCTGTAAGTAAATGTGCTTTAAAAACTGTTTAAAAGCTTCCAAAATGAGCTAAAGTTTCAAAAGAACGTGAAGAAGAGCAGCATGGCTGCACTTTGGACCACAAGATGAAGCAGAGAGTCAATGTGCAGCTACTTTTAAGCTGCTCCCTGTCCGACCCACCAGCAGAAATCACTTCCTGTTTTGTAGACATTATGGCAAGCATCACACAGACCGGGTACTCGCCAAAACACCTAAATCCAAACTCTGGACCAGATTTGAAATCGAGGTCCAGCAAAGACTCACAGCACTATCGTGGTACTACACAGCACAGCACTGCCTTTACTTTCAGTTCATTTGTCTTCAACACGACTGCCTTGTGGTCTTTTTATGCATGTTTGTTTTGATGCTTTGGTTCATTTTGGACTATTTTAAACAACTTCAGCTTCTCAGGTTTAAACATTTCCTTTGGCATCAACCTTTAAAAAATAGTTTTATGGTTTCATTTTTAGATCATTATGTTTTGTTTCTAAGAGGAAAAAAAAAAGGTCACATACCAAGAATAAAGGTGTGAAAAACATTTCAAAGTGAATCAATACTGCTCATTACCAGCTCGGCATTTTTATTCTTGGTCTCTATGAGAATCTAGCAAAGCAGCTTTGCGTGATTCAAAGCTCTAAATAATCCTTATCTTGTACTGAGCTCTCACTTCCACTTTAAGACAGCTTTCTTCTGATTGGCTGCCTCTGGTCAGAACATGAGATGGTTTCTGTGTCCTGAGATGATCATAATAGGGACATCTGCTCTGTGTGACATCATACAGACTGTGAGTAGGAAAAACAAAAAAACTGAGCATTTGGCTGCAGGATTACGGATCATTGACCAATTGGTTATCAGAAACTTCAACCATGTTTAATACGAACATTCACAGGAAATAAGTCAAATTTGAACAGGTCAACATTAAAGTGAGTAAGTCTGTTCACTGTCATCAGCATCTTTCAATGTGTCAAACAAAACAATAGTGGGATTTAAGTAATCTGTGTTTGATGGTCTAGAAATAACTGTGAAACTGCCAAATCCCGGACAAACCCCCAAATATTGTATCATCACAGTACAAACTAAACAACAGTAAAGGCCACAGAAATATTTGTTACCAGATTGGAAATAATTCCAGAAAAGAAAATGGTGACAACATTAATTTAAAATGTATCTTTGCAATCTACACAATAAAATAAAGAGAAGCTCTCAAGGATTAGAAATTATAAGAATATGTGGTTGTTTTATTTTATTAAAAAGTTAATATTAATTTTAAAGTTATACTTACTAAGCAAAAATATTTAATGGTTTATCCCCTGAAACTAAAATGTAAGACCTGAACTTAGAGAAAAATAACACCACGCAGTGTTTCTAAACTGACACATCCCAGGTTTGCCCAAACGTTTTAAACCAACAATTTTTCTTTTTAAAAAAGCTGAGTTCTTGTCAGTCACCAAGGTTCATAGATCATCGTGTTGGCAACAGTGAAACCTTAAAGGCACAGCACAGCTTCCTGTGATGACTTAACTCTGAGGTGAAGCTTCATACTAACTTCATCTAAATGCTTGTTCAAAGTGAGTTTGGACCAGTGAGTGAAGACAACAAACCAAACAACGAGCACCAGAGTTTCCCTTCAATGAGCTGACAATGGTGAGTTAAACCGGCCGCACTGAGTCTCAGACCGTTTCTATTTTAACAAGCAACAAGAGAAACAGACTTTAGCATCAGTTTTGTTGACTTTAACTGTAAATCTGGAAGTGAAATAAACAGAAACAGATCAAAGAAAGGTAAAAAACCTATCCAGTGACTCGACCTCCAAATCCAGTCCAAAGTTCAAGGGAAAAAAAAAAAAGATTCCAGTGTGACTAAACTCGAGTGTTCTTTAGTTCCATCAGAGAAAACTAAAACAACCCAGGATATAAATTAAGAATCGTGACTCTCAGTGATCAGGCCTCCTGTACCATCGCAAATTTATATGCTTTGTTTTTAGCTTCAATTTGTTCGCTGTCACATTGTTGCAATTACACGTCTTCATTCTCTTAACAAACAACAGTATTCAGACAAGTACCAGCTTACTGTTGAGCTTTAACAGGATCAAACCAAAATAAAGAGTTAAATTAGCTCCACTTACGGAGAGGGTGGATAAAGTTTTGGTTGTCGTCTTTTCATGTAATTTCTTAAAAAGCAGGATTGCAAAATGATCTCTGGGATCTGAATGAAGTGTCCGCACTGGAATGTTTTTTTTTAATAATTAAAAAAAGCCGACAGGACATGGCGAACGTTTCTGAACATGGACGACAGTTGGAGCAGGAGGAGAGCGGATGCTGGTGAAATCGAACTTCAGTCGCTTGTAAGACTTCTCTGAGTGTGTGTGTTTGTGTGCACATGTATTTCCTCTCGCTGCAGCCACCGCGAGAAAAACTATCTACAGGATTTACTCGAAGGAAAGCGGCGATCACCACCGAACAATTTTTTTTTCCAAATATATATTCTGTTTGTACAGGACGGTGATCGTCGGGAAACATTCAAAAACAAAGCGGACGAACGCTGCTGATTCTTTAGCTTCCTGCTTTCTATCTCAAAGCCCCGCCCACGACAAGCAGCAGAGGTTCCCATCCACAGTGCCAACATCTGTCCTGCAGCTGCTTAACATTTAGAATTTCTAGCAAAAAAGAGAAACGAGAGACAACAGATGGAGAAGACGGCGGAAAAATGGCGAAGGTGGCGTGACGAATGGCTGAAGCAAGAGAGGAAGAACACCACCAAGCCCCTCCGAGGCCTCCGTCCAAATATACCCTCATCCATCCCTGGGGAATGTGAACAGTGTGTGTGTGTGTGTGTGTGTGTGTGTGTGTGCGTGTGTGTGTGTGTGTTGTGGTTTTGAAGCGAGCATATGAAGGGGTTGGCGAGCTCCTAGCAGTCCTCGTCCTTGTCGTCCACAACACCTTTGAGCCGGAGGCGGGCGAAGTCCTCGAAGACGAAGTCGTCGTCCTGCGAGATGCTGCTTGAAGAATGAAAAGGACGAGTTTTATTGTGAAAGGTTCCATACAGCCCTGTTTGAATCCAGCACCAACAGCACGTCACATGTGTGAACTGAGCATCTGTGAAGTTTTCCACCTCACGCCGGGTTTGTGACTCTGCCGCTGCTGCAAACGGCTGCAGATGTGTCTGCTGTCATTTCCTGAAACAGACGGTAGCTCCTAACCCTTCAGCATTAATGATGCGCTCACAGATTCAAGATCCACTCGTCACGTCTCGCAGCTCTCACAGGAGAAACCGTTCACGTCCATGGATTCATTTTACAGACGTTTTTTGTTTCCTTAGGATTTTTAAACTTTCGGGTATTGAACACCGACAGCTGCTCCTTGTAAGGGTCAGTCAGTTCCACGTTATGGCGTGCTGTAGTTCACACATGCTCAGTTTAATCAGTGACGTTATGTTAGTGCTGGTTGCCATGGTTTCTGTTTGTATGTAACATAAAACTCAGCAGAAGTCTGGAAACTCACTTTGTGTCAAACTCTATCAAATTGGTGTCGATGGGCGGGTCAGTTTCTGGCACAGCTGAAACACACACACAAGCATGTCACACTGCCGTTTCCATGGAAACTGATGCTCAGTGCCATGGTGAATCCGCATACGAGGCTGCAGAGACTCACCTGACTGTGGGCGGGACGCCGGCGGCTCCGGAGGTTTAGGATGCATTAAGATGAAGGGCAGCTCCACCGACACGTCCCTGGAAAATAGGAAGCACGGCGTCATTGCAGCAAACCCCGCCTCCTTCCTTTTTCCACCAACAGCTTAAAAATGTCCTGATAAATCTGCCCATTAAATCTGCCCCACAGCTGATAATTAACTCACTTCAGAGCAAACTGACTACTGAGTGACAACAACCACCTAGAAACCCATGTTAACATTAAACACCAGGCTGTGGTTCCCCCACATGAACACTGAGGCTTTCAGTCCCATTTACCTCTCCAATAAGCCTCGCAGCAGCCTGCAGGGAGGGGGGAGGGCACACAGAAGAGGAGGGGGGAGAGGGGGACGGGGCGGAGCCACACAAAACGCCAAAAAACACAGAGAAGGGAGGTGAAATGAAAAGCAGGAGGCGACAGGTTCACAAAAACCTACAGTGGAAGCAAACACAGTGAGGAGCAACGACAGCAACGAGCCAACAGGGTGGAGCAGGAAGCAGGAAGTGGAGGCCGAGCTGCACCTGCAGCTCTTTCTGAATAAAACACCCGAAAAACGAGAAAATCGTCTTTAAACCAACCGTGAAAAAAAATGAAGAGATGCTCAATTTAGCACCACCGCCAGCCGCCCTCAGTAAATATCGCAAGTCATGTGACTTTAAAGTCCAATGGCGAGACAGACAGTAGATAAAGGACTACGGTCCTAGACAGATGCTGAGGGGCTCATTAAGCTCTCACAGGCTTTTATTGTGAAAGGATGACTTTGTAAAGCCTCCCTCAGCTGACTGGAGTCTGAGCTCAAGCTCTGGCCGTATTTAAGCTTCAAACAGATTCACGTGGTTTTTGTACGTCTTTAAGTCAAATATGATCCAGAGACTCGCTTCACACGTGTGGCGTTTCCATGTAAACGTGGACAAACGTCAGACCGTTGCGTAGGAAACGTTCAGGTGCAGCTCGGCCTCAGGAGTGACGTCTGGAAGATAAAAACACCTCCAAACTTCACTGATGACAGCTACAGGAAACAGTGAGCTGGAGAGGACAGGAAGTGATGTCAGCAGAGTGTGTGTGTGTGTTGCTGTACCCTCCACGGGACACCACCAGCTTGACTTTGACTCTGTAGGACACCAGGATCCCCAGGACCTCCTTGTTGGTGACGTCCTTCACACTGAAACACACACGGAGCACTGTGGTCACATGACCATGCAAACACACCTGTGTGTTACACCTGTGTGTGTTTGTGTTTTACATGGTGGATGAGGCCAGGTTGGTGTCTTCATGTTTGAGCTTCCCGTCCAGAGCGAGTCCTCTCTTCTCTCTGTTCTTGTCCAGTGTCGGGGTCAGAGTGTACACCTTGCAGAAGGTGGAGCTGGACGACACCTGGTCGCTGTGGAGACCAGACGCTGCTGTCAGGCAAACCGTTCAGGTAAACCCCGCCCCCCCACCAATCTCATTAAACAGGTGTGAACATCAGTGACCTTTTGTCACTGGTTTTAAACCAGCTCAGATTGGTTAGCCTGGTTAACTCTATCACATTTTCATTCATTAACTTTGGTTTAAACCAGTTTAACCAGCATGCAGGGACAGGGACACTTACTCTGCCTCCAGCTGAGCCACGGGACATTTATACTGGGCAGTGCTGAACAGGCAGATGTCTGCGTACTGACGCACTGCGGAAGACAAACAGAGGAGGTGTGACTGTGATAACAGGACGGCGTGCAGAGAAGCGCAGAAAAAGAGTTGAGAGATGCGTACCGGAGATCTTCACCCTCTTGACCGTCTTGGTGGAGTTGTTGGTGACGTGGACGTTGACGCTGATGGGCTCGCCGTGATAATACAGCTACACACAGAACACCATTATTAGCATAAAAACAAAGGACTGGTTTGTGGGTATCGGGGCTGTTTGCGCACCTCTTTGTCCAGAGATGCCTCCAGGTGCAGGGACCTGTCGGACATCAGGAAGCTGCGGGTGGTCTCCACCATCGGCTGAGGACCAGGCTTCTCCGGAGCGTACTGAACCTTCCTGATCACCAGACGCACCGAGTTCCTGCACACAGCACAGGCTTCAGCACGGTGATTCCTCTAGCGTTCACTGGAGGCTGGCTCACAGTATGACACACAGAAGAGCCTCTCTTGTCCTAAAGTAAACACTGAGTCTGACATTTTACTGCCTCTGGTAGATTACTGTACTGTGAGTCTACAAAATAAAAGCCCCGCACAGAGCCTGCTGGGGTACAGGCTGGCTTTGGACTGCAATGAAACACAGCAAAAGCTTTAAAGTGGACCTTTTATTTCCTGTTCCACTGGTGGGTGTTCATGTTTACACGACCAAAGCTAATCCCCACTCAGTTATTTCTGCTCTGGGTTTGAACTCCACGCAGCTCCTGAGTGAAGCTTCCCGCAGGTCTGAACTCACCTCTTGTGAATCTTCTCTTCCATTGACTTGGCACAGAAAGCTCTGATCTCAAAGTCAACACCACAGGCCTGCAGGAAGAGAGAGAACAGCTCAGCGCCACCGTGTTTATAAAAACGCCTCAACTGTGCTGAGGCGCTGCGAGCGCAGCCCTGCTTTTTCCCGTTTTATAAACACACCGTCTCTCTCTCTCTCCGCTATGAGCGACGCTGGAACAGCTTCAGCTAAAAATCAACGGCGTGTTTATCGGCCTGTCTGAGGCGGTCGTTACGGTAAATCGTAGCCTGTCAGCGACGCTCCTCACAGATAACCGACTCCATCTGACTCCCCGTTTAAAACCAAACATGTCAACGCTGGAAGAAGCTCCTGAACGTCAGGCTGTTAATCAGGAATAAAATAGGTTTCAGGAGCCAAAATGTGTGAGACAGAAAAGGTTTGCACGTCTTCAGGCCTGAAGGACACGCTGCACATCAGAATGCTGCATTTGCAGAAAGAAAAAAGGCAGTGATGGGAACTGTTCCCTCACTAACAGGAAACAAGTTGTTTAGTTGACCGAGCGCTCAGATCCACTGCTCCGCTGTTTCAGGGCCTGATCGGGAAACATCAGCCGACGCAGAAAATCAACAACTAAAAGCCAGGAAGTCTGCAGACGCACGCAAACTCGGCGACGCTTCAGAGTCGAACACGCAGCTGCAGATCAGAGGAGGGTTTGAATATTCATCTTTGTACAAGCTGAAGTAACCTGAGCGGAGGAGAGCTCAGCCTCACACCCGTCTCACATTCAGGTTTTCAATCTCACGACAGTAAAAGGCTGCATCATCATCTCGTGCTGCAGGTGGCTCCACCTGTCAGCTGCAAAGGTTATGCTGCTGTTATAATAATAAGACACATTATTATTATTATTATTATTATTATTATTATTATTATGATGGATGTGTGCAACTGGTGGACCAATCACCGCTGTTGTCACTAGTTGTTTAACTGTTAAAAGTTTCATTGATCCCTGGTGCTGGTAAATTATTGTCCTAAATGTTATGCAGCCATCTGCCACCAGATGGCGCTTCATGAATCCTTTCATGTTAGCTTTTGTGAACTCTATTAGAATGAGACCACAAATCCCAGCAGCAGAAATGAGCTTTCTCCAGGAGGTGGACGGGCTGTGAGTGGAGCTGCTACTCTTGCACATCAACAGCAGCCAGCTAGGGCTGTCGCCTCCTGGGTCACGTGTTCCCACTGGGCATGTCCTACTGGGAGGAGGCTCGGCGTAGGCCTGGGCACGCTGGCCTGGAACACCTCGATGTTTCCTCGGATAAGCTGGAGGAAGTGGAGGGAGGAAGGTCTGGGCTTTCCCACTTCAGAAGAAGCAGAAGAAGAAAAAAAATGTCGGGACGATTTATGATTTTGATAAATGCCGAACAGCGTGGACCACTCAATGCACTGTTCTCCCTCAGCTGTAACTTAAAATCTGAGTGTTTTAGTTTCAGACTAGTTGGTTAGTCTGATTGTTTTTTCCTCGTTTCGCAAATAAGAATCGAGTTGCCAGGTTTTATAATTCAGTTTAAATTCCATCAAGTCTTTAAAGGAACCTGATCTAATAAACCAGACTGTGGGGTTTAAATCTGACTGCTGTTAAACGCCTTTAAAATCTATTTAAACCTCCTCTGAACGTGACATGGGCATCCACCCGTCTGCTGACCTGCTGTGGAGGAACCAGATGGGTGCAGCAGTTACTGGTTGTGCCGATGTAGCGTACTGGGACGTGCGTGGCTCGCCGTCCGACCCAGAGAGCCCGCTCTGCTCCGACCCTGTGGGCGTCAGCATTGTCCTGCTGAAACAGCTGCAGGGTGGGGCGCTGAATGCAACGTGAACAGGGCGGAGACCCTCCGTCAGACTTCCACAGAGAACAATCAGATCAGAGATGGTGCTCCAGCTCTGAGATCATTTACTGGACCTGAAAACTTCTCGTCCTTCAGTTTCAGACTGAACTCATCGTTAAAGCATCGAGTTAACGATCAGAAGCAGGAGGCGGTGCTTTCAGCTGCTCCCTGAACTCGCAGCGGTCGCCACAGCGGATGAATGGCACAGCTTTTCCACCGGATGCCCTTCCTGACGTAACCCTCGCATTTACTATGTGACCCCCTGAGGCCGGCCTGTAAATCCCCTCGGGCAGGCGGGTTTGGGTGGACCCAGACGGAGATTGATATTTCAAACTGAGGCGTGACGGTTGGGAACAGCTAATTTACGACATCCGTGCTCTGCCGTTTCACAGCTGGGGGGGTTCGGTTACCTTGCCGGTGTCCTCGGGTCCGGGCTGTAGAGTGACTGAACAGGGGAGATTCTGAGGAATCTGGAAAACAAGAAGAAGAACGAGAACGTCAGAATCACAGTTTGTTCATTCGTTGTTTCCACACCACAAACTCGGAGCCCGTTTTTATGAAGCTTCCCACAGAGCGCCGACCTTTAAACTCCCAGCAGCCCTGGCTCAGCTCGACTCTCGTAAAGAATCCGAGGCTCCCATAGAGCTGAGATATTTTCTCAGACGTGCTTTATCGAGTAAAATAATCTGTGCACATTAAGAGTAAACGCCAGAGAGCTGAAGGACGTCCTCCCTCATAAATGCCCTGCTGAGGAGGTGTGATGAATTTAACCCCTTTCAACCAAAAAGTTCCAGGAAGGTAAAAAAGTGCAATTAAATTTCCACCGTATGTGAAGGAGGAGGAAGCCAGAACAAATGAGTGTAATGAGCGACTTCCTGAGTTCCTCAAAGGGTTCTTGATCTTACAGGGAACTGCGCTCCGATGGAAACGCCCTTCAGTGTGTCACTTCTAGTCTAACAGGAAGTCAAAGTCTTCCTCATTTGCATCTCCTTGTTTATTTCAGGAAGCTGGCGATCAGCAAACATCACGAGACACGTCTGACGCTCGTCCTGATATTGACGCCGGGCTGAAGCAGCCCGAGGAAAGAGCCGACAGACGAGGTCAGCGGGCTATAAATGATCTGCTTTTTCAGGCCACAGCAGACGGCGTTCAGACACTAATGGATGCTGGGTAAACACAGGCTAATGAACTGATGACAAAGATCAATGTGCTCATCTTTAAATGTTTACATCGAGGCCCTGAGCTCCCACCTGGTTAAACAGCTCCGTTCTTCTTCTTACATATTTTATACATCTTGCACACGTGCGGTGCAGAAAGGTTCGATAGTGCGCCGTGCAGCTGCAGTTCCTCTAATCACCAGCAGGGGCTCCAGCAGTGAGTCAGTGCCCACAGACTCACATGGAGCGTATTTCACTTCAAACACCATATAAAGACGTGGCGTCTTCACCACGAGCTCCACCCACGGAGCCCTGAGGAGGAGCAGTGACTCACGGTGAAGTAGAAGGGGTGTGCGTGCTGGCCGAGCTTCTTCAGCAGCCTCTCCTGCAGCCGGCTGTTGGGTTTCCGCTCCTCGGGCACCGGAGGGAAGGCCTGACGCCGAGAGAGAGACGACAGTGAGAATGTCCGACCTTTAAAAGTACTCAACTTTCTGCTCAGGCGCAGGCTGATGAAGCTCACCTGGAAGGTGGAGATGTACAGATCCTTCCGGAAGGATAGACCGAGCACGTCCAGGTCCTCGCGTCCATATCGAAACGCACAGGTCAGCGTGACGAAGACTGTGGGGAGGAAGAAGAGGCTGTTTGCAGTTTAAATGAGTCATTCATTAAAATCAGGTTTAATTCAACAATAAAACATTAAAACTGTTAAAAATCATCGACACAGCAAAACAGCGTCGTTACAGAAGAGGTGAAGTGGACCTTTGCTGCTCTGCATGAGCCACACTTCAAATAACCTTACAGCTCATGCCGAACATGACAGAGATGAAGCTCCTCCCCCTTTTCCCATTGGCTGCCCTTTGCAGCTGAACAACAGGACTTCTGACATCTCACTGTGACATCACGCAGGTCCACGAGTGTAAGAGACTGTGATAAACTGGTTGTTTAGAGCTCACAGTGATTATCTGCACAGCACAAACTGCCAGCAGTGGAAGAGCAGATACGACAGGAAAGCAGACGCAGGATAAGAGCTGAGCTGCGTTCTGGGTTTTGTTGGGTGATGTTTGTGTAGCAACATTAAAAACAACGTTCAGGCAAACAGTAATTTATCTGTTTTTCCAACTACTGACACAGTCAGAGGTCCAGAAACTGCTTATTATGTAAACAAAGGTCATTCTGCCTGTTTTGTATTCAACGTTTCTGAAACAGTTGTTTAACAGTAAACAGACAAAAATGAGACGTTTGCGTCCTTAATAAATGAACGTGCTGAGAAATAAACAGGAAGTTGTTAATCAAAGGCTTCAGCTCTGCACAGAAAGGTCAGCAGGAAGTTGATGAAACAACACGAGCGCAAGGCTTTTACTCTCGTTTATTTACACACGGCAACAAGTCGCTGCACAGTCGGCTTCAGCACACTCTGCCACATGATTGGCTGATGAGACATTTGCTTAACGTTTAGATCTTGCAGTGAAGTCTCAGTGTGTTCCTGTACATGTGTGCAGGTGTTCTCGCCTACCTTTCCTGTCCTTCAGGTACTCTGGGTCGACCAGGATCACGCCATCTGTTGGCAGGAAGGAAGACAAACAGTCACGAAGGTCACCGGTTTACCTGATCAGGATCTCTGACTGCTGTAAATACAGGACTGCACCACAGCAGCTGTGCTCCCTAAAAACTCCAAAACAAACACAAACGAGTCCAGACTCACCGACTGGGTCCACGTGGTCCAGGTGGTCCACAAAGTCTCGCTTTCCCAAGTAAACCGTCAACTGCACAGACCAATCACAGGATTAGTTTATTTAATCCAGATGTGTGATCACAACAGCTCAGTGAAAACTGGATAAATCCTACTGGAATAACTTTGACCTCTTCTCTCCCTGATCCCCACACAAAGATCACCAGCTCTGTGCACACGTTTGCAGACGATGTGCTGTTAATAACTTATTTATAAACTGCTGCTCTCTGTATTGTTTCCCAAGTACAACAATGGAAGGTTTTTGGTTTGGAGTACAAAGGCGGTCACTGGCTACAGCATCCAACCTTCCAGAGAGCTGCTGCAGGACGTTGTAAAAACACCTGACACAGGTGGAGACCAGTGTCAGGTTAACTTCCAGGTTATTTCTCGGCCAACCTGGAAGTTAGCGACCCCTAAGCCAGAAGTCCGGGAGAAGGGACGCTCTCTAATCGAAGTCCTAAAAGAACAGAATCTGCTAACAGCATGCAGCGTGTGAGCTCATGTTGAACTTCCCCATCGACAGGAAGTTTAAAAAAGAAAAATGTAACTATATCAAAGGAGTAAAGCAGGATCTGCCCGAGTGTTTAACCACACTGAACCACAAGCTTCTGACAGGGAGTGAATTTAGAGGCAACAGTAAAGGAACGACTGCATAACACTGAATATTAATCTTTATCTCGACTCTCTTCTTAACAAATATTTAAATTAAAACTGGATGAACTGGTCACACTGGTGACGTCCCAGTTTACTACCTGACTTCACTGTGGAGCTGCTCTGCCTGCTTCATCTTTGTCACATAATGAGTGCTTTGCGTCGCTCCCTTTGGCAGCTCGTTTTTCTGCCCTTACGTCTGTATGTTTGCTTTTAATCGCCCTGATTCTATGATTGTGTTTTTACTCTGTGTTTGAGTGAAATGCTGCGATCTGAAGGGTCAGTATGAACAAAGCTTCATGTTTTAGGTGGCAGAGGGAGAAGAGTGCTTTCTACTGCTTCCTCACAGTGTCAGATGTTGCAGAACAAACTCGTGGACTCACCTTACAGTTGGGGCTCGACTTCTTGAAAACTCTGAGAGGTTTGGGAAGAGGAGACAGAGAGGAGGAAAGAAAGAGAAGGTTAGCTCGTTTTTTCTGGCTGAACCCTGTTGCTAAACGAAGAGCGCTGCGGTCGATTCAAACAGGTTTTCAGACCCGCTGCAGCTCATCGAGAGCGTGTGGGTGAGACAATTCTGTGAAAAATAACCCGAGGAAGTGTGGCAGCTTCCTGCTGTGTCGAAATAAACAGTGGCCTTGTTTGAAACCGATGGTTGGGGTGGGGGTGGGGGGGAAGTGGTTTTGATGAAAAACAGTGTACATGACCTAGGGTTATTATGGGATGTCACCGCACTGCTTTAAGAGGGAAACAGGTGGATGTTAACCAACACGATCACTTAAACTACTCGAGTCCAAGTCTGCGTGATGCCACTGAAACTTTTACAAACCTTTGAACCACCAGAAAGACGCCGCAGGATCTCAACAATCATTACAAGAACAGCTGAACACACCGACACCAGGACTGAGTCTAGACCTGAGCTGCAGCTGAAAGAGTGAGGCTTTAGCGTGGCTGCAGTTTCACTGCCAAAACACAAGGTGGCAGCGGACTGCCCATTTCCCAACTGATATAAAAAAGTGGTGGAAGAGAGAAGAGAAGCATCGAAGAAAAACTCATCTCCTAAAACCGGTCCCAGGCGCAGCTTGGACCCACGATCTTGATGGCAATAAACCAAAGTAAACTTCGGCCCCTCTTCGATCAGCGCCGCCTCGGATCACTTGCAGTCCAGCACTACTGGGTGTGTCTGGTTGTCGTCACAGCTTTGCCGGGTTTCAAAGATGGTGGTTTTGATTTTGGTGAGCCTGATGCTCACTGAGTGATGCTACTTACCAGGCATGCAGTCTGATGACATCACATTTTACCACCTGCTCAGATCGCTAAAAAAGTAGCTGGTACTATGACCTAATGGAAAACCCTGAAAGGTGAACCGCGGCTCTTTTGACAATAACCTGCAGAGAGAGCACAGATGGACTAAACCTTCAGTTTGTGACCGCGGTCTTCGTTCTGCTCTGCAAACACAAACCGCAGCAGACCAAAGTTTAACCTCGGACAATGACGGAAGTGCCAAAAGCATCCTGCTCACAGTGATGAAGCTCCACCCACTCTGGTGTCCTGCCACAGTGCAAACCAGAAATGCCACATCCCGTGTGTTACGCTGCTTTTCACGCTGCTGAATTTTATCAGTCAGCTGGAAAAGGACGCCGCTGCAGTTCCTTTAATGTCCACTTGAGGCTTCAGAACTCAGTCAGACCCCACAAGGTCTTAAAATCTCTAACTTTTCATTTTCTCCATCATAACAACTGCAGCTAAATGTTTTTAGAACTCATCAATTTGAACTGCATCCAGTTTGGAAATTAGGGGCGTGGCCTCTGTGGCTGACAGCAGATGGCCGTTTGGAGTCTTTTCAGTCTAGTGATGTGATGAAAAACCACCACAGGTGCCAACACACCGTGAAAAGCTGAACTCATTTTAAGGCCTGAAAACCAAACATGCCCACAGTTCAGCAGCTGTGTGAGGAAGCACCGAGGCTCTCAGCATCTGTATGAAGCGGTCACTTCCTCCAGGCCCTCGCCGCCTCAGACATCATCCTCTGCCAGGACGAGGCGCTGCTGTCCTGCTTCACAGCAGCTCCTGCTTCCTGTCACAGCCGCTGATGCTTTCCACACTCGGGTTAAATTTAGATCACTTCAAAGCATGAATTAAAACTGATTTACAGGTTTCTGCGGCTCCGATTTTTGGCGCTCGAGGCTTATTTACGACTGTGGTGTTTTTTAATCTGCAGCTTTGAATCCAGAAAGAACAAAAACACGTCGTAATGAGCTGCAGATATGAACCGCACGCACAGCTCCACGCCTCTTCAGGCCACGCCGTCCCAGATCTGCTTCCCAATTAGGGCCGATAACAGCAATCATTTTCTTTATTGATTACCCTCAAACACCACAGCAGAGGATGGTCACAGCTTCTCGAAGCCAGAGGCGACTGATGTCAGACTAATAATCCAGAAACTGTTTTATTTAACAGAGTTGAAGAAAGCGTTTAAAATGTTACCATATATGAATAAATTAGAGTCACTGTGGTCATTTTGCTCATTCATGCACAGAAAGTTATCCCAGGTCAGAGACATCAGCTGTTTCTGCTTTTATTTTCACTTACTGACATTTTACAAGAGCGAGATTCACTAATTGAGACTGTTTACTAATCGTAGCCTAAACCTGGTGCATTTCTTTCTCCTGGTATTTACACAAACCTGCTGAAAATGAAGCTCGACTGCTCAGAACAAAACGCTCCAAGTGACTTTTTAGGCCAGAATCAACTAATTATTCTACACTTCAAACAGGAAACAGGTGGAACTAGGGCTGGGCGATATATCGAGTTTTTTAAAAATATCGATATATTTTCATACGAGATATAAGATGTGACAATATCGTTTATATCGATATAGTCTATGTTACGTTATAATTATACTTGTGGAGCCGCAGGTTTGCCTCTCTTTCGTCCACTTTTGTCTCTACGCAACGTTACTCGGCCTCGCCTCTCCTTCACTGAACACAACTCCGCCTCCCCCATAGCTTCACCTGCAGGCAATGACAAGATGAAAGCGGAAAATCTCCGTTAGCGAGTTACCGTGCGTGGGGCTGGACGGCGTCAACGTGTTAGCGAGCTAACCGCGCTAACGAGCTAACCGCGCTAACGACATGCAGCCAGGAGGGGCTGCACGGCCTAAAATCCTTTCATTTTCTCAAAAATCGACAGTGCGCCTTATGTATGAATTCTGGTTGTGCTTACTGACCGCGAACCGATTTTATGTGGTACACAGCGCTCGGCAATCTGTCAAAAAATGTTTTAATATGACTTTGCTAAGCTACGGAGCTGCACCGCTTGATGGATTGTCGGAGGATTACGGCTACCGAGGAGGAGCCTCGCGGAGTGATACGTACTGTGTGTGTAAGGACCACAAATGGCACCTGTTCAGAGACGTGGTGCAGCTGTGAAATCTGTCTTTGTTATTATGCTCAGCGTCTATTAGTTTACATTTTGACTGCACAATTGTGAGCTTTTTGTTATGCACAAAAACAACATTGTTTTCTTTTATTTATGGACCATGATTATTTAATAAATGCTGATAATTTATTTTTGAGTAATTTCTTCATGTACATCTACGCTGTATGTAAATAAAAGTGCCCGTGTGACATCTGGGACACAGTGTGACTAAGAACTCTCTTTTTGTTCTTAACTTATGGCTTTAAAAAAAAAAAATCGAGATATATATCTTATATCGCCATCCAGCTAAAAAATATCGAGATATGAATTTTGGGTCATATCGCCCAGCCCTAGGTGGAACCAAGGCAAGCAACACGGCGCCGCGGTGCAGCGGCTCACACGTCCACCTGTGTCGGCAGCTCTGCACATCCAGCCCAAAGAAATCTCATTTCATTTTCAGGAACGATGACTCGACGAGACGCAAACGCTGCAAAGGAGGAAGGGGGCAGACATGGCAGGGTGTGAGGACTATAATGGGCCTGCGTCCGGTCACGCGTTTCCTGCTCCCGTTGGTCAATGTTGGTGGCCACAGTCCCCAATAATGAGGTCAGTGTGTAGAAGTGGTCCCAGGAAAGCACAACAAAAAAAAGACTAAAGTGTGTGTTTGTTGCTGCTGCACACACGACTGTTTAAAGACACGGATGGTGTTTGGACTGCTGACGAGTCTAAATTGTCACTTCTGCCCATATTCGTCTGCTGCTTCTTACTAATAAAGTTATTTGGTTCAGTGAGGCTTCAGATATGAAATAAATGAATACATTTTGTTTCCTTTCAGGAGCATTTTTGTGACTTCACCGTCAGAAAACAAACTAAAAGCAGGAGGAACAAGCTGGAGCTAAGTGGGTCACCCTCCATCCCAATTATCTGAGAGCACGTTTTCCAAACTTTGTGCCAATACCAGTTATCAGCACCTTGCAGAGAGGCCCACAGGGCTGCCAGATCACACCACAATGATGGCAGCAGCCTGCCAGCGCCTCTCAAACCATTACAAATCACAGCAGCACGGCTGGAGCTCATCGACTTATTTTAGCTGCTGCTAATTTCAGCTCGCTGCCTTTACCTTTAATTCCACCTTAAACTCTGAGTTTGTGTGTCAGCTGAACCACACAGTGGACCTCTGGGACCACGGCTCCTGTTAGCGTCATGGCCGCTCATTGCTCGCCCATCAGCCGGTTACTGCGGGCTGCTGTAAGAATTGGATAACTTGTAAGACCCTGCATCATTCTTTCTTCTAATTGGTCAGCTTCTGGAAGCCTGCTGAGGAGCAGACGGTGGGCTTGTGGTTTGAGTGTGTTATGGACCAGTATTTTAACTCTGAGCTCTGCAGGCAGAGAAACTAGGAGGAGAAACTCGCTCGAGTCCTCGCAGGATGAAGTCGTAAACGTCCCTCTGCGCTGCTAACCTTAACGAACAGCAGGCCTGTTTTGTCCTCGACTCCAACGTTAAATCTGAGGTGATGAAAGGCCCTGCTGCGCAGATATAAACACGCCTCGTCCTGAAATGCTTCCTGGACTGACGAAGTTACAGCGACAGTGTTTGTGTCCAGGCTGAGCAGAAACACTCGTCCATCATGGAGTCCGGCTGTAGTGCTTCAGCTGAGCGTCGCTGCAGCTCCTGCGATTCATTCAGCGATCGCTGCATTTTTATTCTGTGGTCTTTATAATTTAGGTACCTTCATATTATTGTTATTATTTTTGCAGTCAGTGGGTAGAAATGGTTACATTCTGGAGGACATGTTGGTTTCATGTTAAACTGCTGGTTCTTATTGTGGCTGAACGAGGTAAAGAGAACCTCTGTGGCTCGTTTCCACATTTTTATTCTGGGACTGCACCAGAGCAGTTTTACATGAGTCACAGTTCAGAAATAATCCTTCCTCTTTACTCTGAGCCTGCTGCAGTCCCTTTAGTTCACCCTCCAACAAGCTTTCATCTGACTGGTTAACTTCTGGAAGCCAGCTGAGGGGCAAACAACCCCCTTCATCCTGGCTCCAAGCATAAACAGATGCTTTGGACGGTGGGTGGGGCTTCTGTGCTTCTCTGTGACTTCATACAGATCCCAGAGTAGAAAAAAAAACAAGCGGTGTTTAGCGTGCTGCAGACACCGAGCTCGTGTTTAATATGAACAGGAAATTTAAAAAAAACTCACTTTTGGTGTGATTAATAAACCAGGAGGATGACGCACTAATGAGTTGGTTAAAATGAATACACGCAGATGTTTCAGCAACGCTTCAAACCCATCAGTGAGACTTAGTGTGGCCCCAAAACTCAAATATTCTCATTTGTATTTGTGTCAGAAACAGAGAGAAGCAGCAGCGGATGATACGACCACGTGAGGCTGAAGCTGGCGTCGAGGGAAAGAGATCCCGTAAACAGGAGAGCGTCGCAGCGAGCGCTTCCACCTGCAGGGGGGAGGCCTGCAGGGACGGCGCTCGCTCAGACAAACAGCTGACGTGAAGCTTCATGTCTGAACATGAACTGTTGCCATGTGACAACGGGATCGTGTTACCCAGCTGCTGGTGTTAAAAACATTTCAGATGATTTGAAGAGTCTGAGTGCAGATTTTCTCTTCTTAATTGTTTGTAACCAGAGAACACTCAGAGCTTCAGCTGCTGAAACGGGAGAGCGATGGGCTTAGAACGGCTCCATGCACCAATCTGAGAGCTGGGAGTCTGCAGCCATAAACCCTACATCTTCATCCGATGATCTGCAGCATGGTGCAGCATCATGCTGGAGAAGGCTCAGCATCACCAGCGAGCTCCTGGGAGGGGAAAGGACTGCAAACCAAATTGAGCAGCTTTAAAAAGCTCCAAACGACACAAATTCAAATTCATGCTCCATAATTTAGGCAACTGTTTTTTAACGAGCATGAACTTGTATATAAAACCTAACGGGTGACCACAGCCGCTGCAGTACCTGTACAAGCAGGTGGAGGACAGGAAGCAGGTCGGACCGCAACACGAGGAAACCAGGTTTCCTCTCGGTCACAGTTCAGTGAGCGGCGGCGTCTCGTGCTGTTTATTAGCCAAACACTCAGAGCAGCAGGAGCGTGATGCTCGCTGCGTTTCACCCTCTGACAAAACTTCCTCATGTTTGCCGGACGCCACCGTCGCTGCACTTCCTCTGCAGCGCCTGCCGCCCACAGACACTCGCGTTTCAGGGCCGCCTGCCTCCACATGCATGCCAGCCTCAGTTACACCTTCCTCTGGATTTACACCCAACAAACACAGTTTAGTGGCAGCAGAAATAATCCCAGGAACAAAGCGCACGAGCAGGCTCTTATTGTGGCAGTTCAGCCCGCCCTTCCTGTCAGGCCGATGCCTTCAGCTGAGTCTGTAACGATGAAGCTGCAGATAAGCAGGACTCAGACTGGTCTGACCACCGGAGCAACGAAACAGGGTGAAAGTTAAATTTTAAACTCTGCAGCTGAGCGAGGAACCAGGAAGTTATTCTGCAAGACTCAAACTAGACGTTCATCTTCAGGCTGTTTTCTTCCTCTTTCAAACTGCTGATTCAGATTAAATGACTAAACTGTGGGCGGTTTTGCAACTGTTTTCATTAGTAATCAGCCAATTAGTCGAACAACTGCTCCTAGAAAAACTAAAATTAGTGCAGAATGAGGGGAGAAAAGTGATGAAAGGGAGGGATTTCTGCGGCTGGTATTAAACTACAGACCTGTAACTGAGCTTCAGACACAAACGCCAACACAACAAACCGTCTGTGTCATTTTCTGAGAGTCAGATTTGACGATTTGATGTTTTTGTCAAAAAATATTCAACAATAAAGTGAATATCTGAGCTTTGTGCTGAGGATTATTTTCCTTTAAATGTCCTGATCCAGCATCAGTTGCTCCTGTTACACCAGCAGGAAAAAGTACTGCAGTATCTGCTGTTTCCATCCCCTCAGCGCTCAATCAGCTCTGCAGCGAACAGTTATTTTTATCACCAAATTCATGTTTATGTGACATAAGAATCATTTTATTGTTTATAAAATGAATTAAAAATGTATAATTTGGACACTTTATGGAGCCACTAAGGCCCGAAACACTCACAGCTTATTTTTCTTCATTGCTTCTAAAAAAAACACAAAACTTTTATTCCGATTAATCTGAAATCGATCAGCGTCGCTCCAATGTTGGAGCTTCAGGCCGCAGGAAGTCCCTCAAAATGAATAAATAAATATTGCAATTATGCCTCCCATTAAATATTTACGCCTGGAGAACGAAGCGGAGCTTTAAAAAGCCATATGGGATGTAAGCATTAAAGCTATTCTTCATTTCCTGATATTTCTGATCAGCTTTTATCATTGGCAGGTCAAAAATGGACTTTTTGCGTCTTTTTGGTCCTTTTTAACATTTACCCTGAAAAAACCCGACGTTAGAAACATTCGTGTCTTTAGCGGCGCTCTGAACGAACCAACTTTGAGGTCACATGTTAAAGCTTCATATAGGCCATCGAGTCGGACTCTTCCTCTGCCTTTGAGCACAGTCTGACGCCCTGAGTAAGAAACCTGCGGTCGTGTATATATTAGTTGGTTTTGAATTCGATTTCTGGGCGTGTGAACATCTCCAGCCGATGTACGACATTTCACACCTGGTCGGTGTTTCGTACGTTTGTACAAATTAAAAGCAGGATGAAGAACAGGAAGTGCATCACTGTTTGTTTCCAGCTAAAAATAACACAACCAGTTTTTTTTTTTTCAAAAAGAAATGATTTGCTTGCATTTGCATGCAGAGCAAATACACACTGCTACGTTCATCTGTGTCTGCAGCATGAAGAGGGTCAGGCCTGGGTCAGCCATTTTTGATAGTAATAAAAACAACAACCAGACATGAATAATAATAATTAGACGTTTGAGCTGTGACAATAATTCCAGACATCTAAACTTCACGTTGAGCACAAAAACAGCTGCAGCTTTGAGAGCACGCCAACCTGTTTACACGAAAAATGTGGCAACAAGGGACAAAGTCAGCACCAGACTCCTCTTACAAAACCAGCGACTCTTACATGAAAACAGGGTCGAGTTTATGCAACGCACCATTTCCGATATGACTAAATACATTAGGAACACCAAAGTCATGCAGCAGCAAGAACTAAGCAGCTGAGCGAGCTGTAAACAAGCAGCTCACGTGTTTTGTGACATAAAATTGCTGTTTTTGTGAATGAGTCTGGTAAAGCGTGACGGCTTCACGTCCTTGACACAGGTGTTGAAGATGATCTCAATACAACAGCCAATTAAAACGGATTCTTTTAGCTGTGCAACACCTGACACGGTAAACAACTGGAAGCAAAGCGTGAAATAACAGTTTTCCTGAGCCGTGGCCTCTGAAGGAGAGGCCTTTTTGTCTTTAATGTAACACACAGACAAAATATCAGGATGTGCTTGGTTCTAGCTGGGCTCGTCGCTACACCTCGCAGCCACACTTACTAATCTAGTCGTACAAGACTCGAGGAGAGAAGCTTCACAGCTGTCAGTACAAAAGGTGAAAGGTCAAAGAGAAAAACTTTCCACTGCTGGCTGGTGTTTTGCAAACAGGCGAAGTGCCACAGAGCCACTCGACATGCAGCTTCGATGTATAATCTGTTAACAGCAGCTCGAGCGTGAATGTCAGTGAGAGCCATTTCTTCAACAGCTATGACGTTGGTCTTTCCTCCTGCCCGTTTCCTCTCCTCCCAGTTTTCCACCTGCTTCCTAACAGGAAGTAACTGGCAGGAAAGAAAGTTAAGTTGCAAGTGGAATGGGCTGGGCTGACTCGCCCCCCCCCCAGTTAGAGGAAAATCCATCAAAAACAGCGGCGATGATCAGCATTTTATAGCAAAAAGCTGCTACACATGAGGAAACGGATCGTGTGCATGAAAGCTGTACATCCAACAAACCTTGACCTCACAGAGGAGAAACAGGCGGGATGGATGTAAACAGCCTGAAGCAGTCAGCACTTTAATGTCATTTTCAGCAGCTTACATGTGCTGGAGTAAAGGAAAGAGCTGAACCTGACTTTAAAGGCCCTGTATTCCTGTCACATTACAACAGGACGGGGTCTGATGAGCTGCACAAAAACATAACAGTTATTCCTCATCATTAGTCTTATTTTTGTGTGTTGGATTAAGGCAGTTAAGCCCTCTGGGTCTCTTCTGTTAATCGGAATCTGCAGAAGAAGGAATAAAGGCGAAAACACGGGAAGGAACGCTGATCCACAGCAGTGCTAACCCAATTAACTGGGGGTGTAAACACACAAGGGAAGGGGGGCATCCTGAGCTTTATCGAAACCACAATCACTTTGTGTCGTTGTGCTGTGCCTACACACCGAGTAGATCGGCCCGAAACAGGAACCAGAACTCACAAATGTCCGAAAACGAAACCTCCACCCTCTTTAAAACACATTTACAGCTAACTGAACCTGCGGTACCAGAAACCCGAAATAAGCCCGTGATGGAGGTAAGCGAACCTAAATAGCCCACCAATACGCTCCTTCGTACCAAATTCCATTCAAAAACACTTCATTTTAACATTTCGCCCCTGGTTAACGAGAATAAACAACACTCTAATATTTCACGTTTCATAAAAGCTGACTGTAAACATTGGAACTGAATCGAACAAGAACAAGCTCCATAATTTAAACAAATCTCGAGTTAAAATGCTGTTTTGCAGGTTACATGTCGATACCGCCCACTAAGGTTTCAGCGGTCTTTTACTGGACAAACACCGTGGGAATTCCTCTTTAAAACACCCAAATGTGGTGTAGAATTACACGAATATGGTGCCGGTTTTTTTTCTTTGTGCTAGATTAAGCGGTGGGCATTAACAGTTGATCATTTTTGGTGTGCTTTTCAGTCAAACGGAAACGTTAGCGGGATGTTGAAAATTGACAGATTTCTGAGCGGACGCTGGAACGCCGTCCCTTCCACCACAGCCGCGGATAGCTAACCCCACCCTGCTGTGCTAACTTCGCCTCCTGCAAACGAGGTCATCGCTCTGAGAGCTCCGGACCAGAACCAGAGGGCTCGCTCGCTGGTCTCGGCCCGGGTCTAGCTAATTAAGCGGGTAAATCTCTGATGCTCGAGCTGAGAGGAGAAACTCCTCCGCCTGGGCCACTAGCACGGCTGCTAGCGAAGTGCGTGAGAACCGACGCTAACCCGCAGCTAGCCGTTTATAGCCTAGCCGTCCTACCTGGTGCCCGCCTTGTCCCCCATCTCCTCTGCAGGCGGACGGCAGGAAGATCCCAACAAAATGAGGCCGGACTCGTAGGTGTCTTGACTTTAAAACGGAGGCTTTTCTTCAGGCTGTTCCCCTCACATCGGCGCACAGAGAACTAGTTAGTATGGTAATTTGATTTAGCGCCGCCTCGGCTCTCCACTGGCTTCCGCAAAGGCAGCAGCTCCCCCTCCCCTCTGCGTGTTTGTGCGCGCTCTGCTGTCTCTGTGAGGACCCGCTGCGAAATGAAACAGCAGCGGGCTAATCCAGCTGCTTTACAGGCTGACCGAGGGTTTACTGCTGCTTCAAGGTCCATTCATAGTTTGGCATAAATGATTCCTAAACTGCGGTGCAGCGCAGACATGCTGCTACCACCGGCCATTCAATGGTAAACAGAGCAGGAGATGATTCACATTAAACAGCCTGACATGTTTAAGGTTCACCGCAATCCAGGGCCGTAGTACCCACAAGGCTTCAGGTTTCCCGGATCCTCAGGAGCCCCCAGGAGTCCTCCACATTATGAAGCGATACAGAAATCAGGGAGTTGCTGATCTTTACTGTAGCTGATGTTTTTTCCCCAATAACACACCCGGAAACACAGTATGACAAAAGTACCAAACAGACGTAATTTTTTTTATTTAAAAAGATACAAAACTCCGAATGACTTTTTCCCATAGACGTCTACATGATCACCAACCACATGGTTTTAACTTGTCCGTCATTTGAGACGTGATGTCCTTACAGACTGGTCTGCAACCGTTTGGCAACCGCTGGTCGGTCGTGAGCGAAAAGTGTATTCCCCAACTCATTAGCAATTGCTTTGGTTGCTAGCAAGTTGCTGCAATCATCCGTGTGTCTGCAAAGCTGTGAAAAAAGCAACACAAATAGAAATGTCGAAGATTCACCTTCAAAGTGGAATTTGTGCCTTCTGACACATATCGGCGTGGTTCTGAGCCATCACTTGTACTTTGAAGGCGACCCTTCTCTGATTTGCATCGCACTATTTCAGGTTTCACCGTCACCACATCAGTAATTAGCAAAGCGTTTGCCCACAATTGGCATCTTCCATGCAAACTACAGGCAACCGAAGCAACCACAAAGACGTTTTTGTCGCAGCGTGCTCTTTGCAACCGATTTCACCAGGCATACGCTAACAACCTCCAGGAACCGTCACCAACTACTGAGGGAATACATACTTTGCCCTAATGTGTATCACCTCCAATATTGCAGACCACTCTGGAGGAATGCAGACTGACATCATGTGACAAGCCTCTAGGAGACTGGAGGTCTTTTTATGCAACCACAGTCATCGCCATCTATTGGTCTTCAGGTAGAACACGGGTTTAAGACACGTGCTTCATTTTTCCAACCTGTTCTGCTGGGCTTCACCTCAGCTTATCCGAGTGCCTGACCAATAAACTACACGGTTTCAGGCTTTACGGAGCAGAGCCCACAGACTGAAGCAGCGAAGTCACAGTGAGTATGTTCAACCTTCATCCAGAGGCCACGGTCGGAGAAAAGCCTTCAGGGCTGCTCTTGAAGGAAGCCCTTTTCCACCACTGCAAAAAATGCTACTCTGCCATGTAATCTGTAAATCACAATTTTGGGCTATCGTCTTCAAATTTGGACTTATTAAAACAACATTTCTTGAGTTACTGAGTGTCAGGCTAACCCTAGTTTTGAGTTATTAGATTGAAATTTAAATGTAGTGTTAAAGACGAGCTTCCATATTTCCTCCATAGATGTTAATGTTCTTCTGAGCCGCTGTAGGAACAGTGTTTGCTCTGTAAAAGGACATGCAGGCGTTTGCCCTGTGACATCATTGCAGGACATTTGCAAGTTAAGCCTGCAGCTTGTGCAGTTAAAGATTAGATGTTGTCACCTCGTTCCAGACTTAACACGCATTTCACAACTTCAAACTATTTTGTAACTAATTTCTGATATTATCAGCTGCAGAACACCGAGCATCAACTGGGATGTTTCATCATTTAAGTTTCTAACCACGAATGCAGGCGTACAATAAAGCAACAACTTATTTCTTACGACGCAGGAATTTGTTCATGTGTCACTTTTAGAACATTTAATCCCAAAATAAATTAAAAAATGGTCTGGATGAGCTCATCCAGGTAAGTCACCTGGATGACATCTTCAGTTTCAGCTGACTGCAGGTTTGTTCAGTCACCGGTGCAACAATCACCGGTGCAGCATCACATAACATGAGATCTGTCTTATGATGCAGACTGCCGTGACCTGTTTGTAAGGAGACCTGTGGTCAGCACAGACTCTGAAAAGTCACCTGGATGAATGAAAAATAGATTTTGCTGTTGATCCTGTTTAATTTCTTGACATATCAAACACATACCCACTGTTAGCTTGTTGTAAAGAGCAGATAGCTCCGTAGGAAACATGTTGTTTATACCATATTTCTATTAATCTTATTAACACACTGATATCAGTTAAAGTTTGATGCTTAAGGCTGCGTACTTTCACTCCAGGCTTAGTCTGTTGGTTTATTGGCTTCGGTGCATTTTAGGAAACTTTCATTCATCTGATAAACTCTCTGCTCTCAGACTAAAGGCGATGTCACAGCAAGAGCAATGGGAAAACCCCACTCCCTTCTTCTGGGAAAGCATAATAAAATTATAGTTATTTGAACTAATTGCATTACTTCAGAAATTCTGTCCTTAGATACACCAACAAAATTTCCATTTTATTGAAAGTTCTTATTAATTACCAAGGGAATAACAGCACGCCACTCATATCTGGAGGTTTGTTACATTTGACACTGAACAGGCGGCGCGCTCGAGAGGAGTGGAGTCACAGGTCACGCATCAAGCATCGCCAAACACTCACTCGGTTTTCGAGGGCTTCATAATCCACTTAACACTAATTGGGTTGGAATGGCACTCCATGTGGCGGACCCTCCACGTGAACACGAGATGGTAGCTCAAAGGTAGCTCTTGTGCTGCCTACATGTGCTAACAACATCTGCTTTCAACGGTCTCTCCTTGCAGTTTCTGCACAACATGAGGTTTGGATCAGAACGTTCTTCATTGGACTTTAAGGACTAACACGTTTATTTGAAGCTAGACAGACACTTTACTCGATTCATCTAGAGCTAACAGTTGGTTCTTTGTGAACAGAAATATTTTATCCTGAATAAGCCCCAAAAGTTGGTTTTCTAACAGTGAAACCAGAAGTGCCTTAAACTGTATTCTTTTTAATGGCCACCAGGGGGCCAACGACTTCTCGTCCTGTGGACCGTTATCTAACCTAGTGGGCCGTGACGGTACTGCAGGTGTCATAGAAATTCAGTTTTATTTTACTTACAAAGTACAATTACATATTTATATTAATTTATGTGAACTTGAAATGCAGGAGAAGTTTGTGTCCTAGTGACAGATGGGTCACGTTAGCCTTAACACTTTGCATATAAACTGCCAATGCTAATGGGTAACATTAGCAGTTTATAGCCAACAGACTGATTTTGAATAACATTGTCATGTAAATGCTTCACTCTCTCACACTTTGATCAGAGTGGAGGTTTGAGATCGGGATTTTCTGGTTTTGCAGCACTCCTGACTTTGGGAATCGCTGCTTTGGAGAAAAAGCTTTAACAGCTTTCTTTACGAAGTCATTGACTTCTGCAGAGTAAGACCGGTGACCTAAGCAGAGGCTTCGTCACATGTGCCAAGCTGGTTTCGCCCTCAACCCCCACTGATGGTAATGACCCATACCAGCGACTGTCAGGATCGACTCCAAACAGGTTAAATACCTAGGACTCTCCTGTTTTAGAACTGAAGGAGCTCCTTGGATGAGACGTGACATGTGACATGTCTTTACAAACATAAAGAAGTCACGCTGCCCTCTTTTTTCCCCAAACTTTAGGACTAGCAAAGACAAACAATGTCAGATTAAACCAGTTAGCTCCTGAACATCAGCATGAACAGCAGGTGAAGGAATTCACTAGTTTAAACTTGAGGAAAAAGAACACAAGAACTAATAACAGGGATTGTTTATAAAGGCCTGAATGGAAATGTAACAGCTGGCTCTTCACTTCCAGGATGCTTACATCCTCATCATCAGCGCCACCATCCATCCATCCTGAGGAAACAAAGAGCTACACAGTGTCCTAAAGCTCAATTTTAATTTCAACTTTATGTCATGCCTAGAAGGTTAAATGCAAGGAGGACAAAGAGAAGTGGAACTGGTCACCGAGCAGAAATGATTCAACTGAATCAGCACATAGCTCCGATTCTGCACAAACCACCAAACACAGAGTCACAAAAGGATGAAACAGCGAGAATCACATTTGCGTTATTGATGTCACGTGTCTCGTCTCCAGTCCTGTGATCAGTCAGTAAGATCATCGCTGAGGTAATCCAAATGTTCAGATCCGGATCGTGTAGGAGTCCGAGTGGGTGACGTATCGGACCCAACGCTGCGAGGGGCCAGGCTGGATGGGCGACAGGCGCAGGAAGCGGATCTGCAGCCCCGTGGCAGTGATCTTCGGCAGCTCGAAGCTCAGACCCACCGGACCGACCTCCAACATAGAGGCCGAGCTGAGGCTGGGGACCTCCAGCTGAAAACAGGGGGGGCAGAGGTGAGGGGTGGGGGTGCTCGTTAGTTAATAATTTATATGTTCATGTGATAACTTTCACACAAACTATAGGCAGCCGAGGCTTTCAGTATCACCTCACACCTGTCTGGAGATTCGCACAAACATTCGCAAACCTCTCGGTAAATTCATTTTTGTCCCTAGCGACCGGTGGTTGCCGGGCGGTCACTACCAGCCTTTAGGCCCGTGTGAGCAGGCGTTTAGCCAGCGTGACGGAAGTAAAGCTAAACGTTTCCTCTATTAATATTTCTGTTTTCTTGGAACTTTTTAATCACATTGATGGTAATGAATCAGATTAGCGTGTTTTCACGGGACTGTGCAGTCATGTGAAAACACGCCATACTTGTTCAGGCTTTTTCCAATTGGACTGTGTTTCCTTCAATCAAAGCACAAATCTAAAACCTGAACCGTCTCTTAGGATTAGACACATCACTGCACCATCCTCCATCTTGATTTCAGTGATCACATGACCACTTTCCTCTTGTTTGGAGGCAGGTGCCACTGAGGGAGGAGGTCCTTTCCTAAATCTCTGACCGATCAGCACGCTGTAACAGAGGGCGTGAAGCACGAAGAATAACGTGTAACTGGAACTCCCGATCCTTTTTGTCACTGCTGTGATGGCGGCCATGTTTGTGCTTCGTTTTTGTGAAGCTGCAGGAAGCGGTTGAGTGTCGCCCGTCTGTAACTACATTTATGTGTTTGAAAGTTTCATTTTGACCTGCATCACAAGAGTTTGTGTATTTGATTGTTAGTATGAACAAATTTCCAGATACTCCAGGCGTGTGTGGTCACCACACAGGGGGCGATCGTGGTTCAAGAGTTGAGTTCGCCTTGTTGCCGGTTCGAGGCCCGGCTCCGACAGTCCCGGTCGTTGTGTGCTTGGGCAAGACACCACTCCACCCTACTGGTGGTGGTCAGAGGGCCCGGTGGCGCCAGTGTCCGGCAGCCCCGCCTCTGTCCGGGTGCCCCAGGGCAGCTCTGGCTACAATGTAGCTGCCATCAGCAGTGTGTGTGACGCGCTACACAAATACAGGCCATTTACCTTGAACAGCGCTGAGAGCTGTGTCCCTCCAGCGAAGCGAGCGATCTGCCAGACGACGGCTCGGCTCTGCGGCTTCAGCTCGGCGCTCTGATCCGGGCTGCTCAGCTCCTGCGACAAACTGAGCAAACAAACAAACGTGAGCGGCTTCATTCACACCTGACAACCTGCTGCAAACCACCCCCGCCAGAGGTCAGAGGTCACCTGGCTGCTGTTACAGACATAATCTCAGTGTGCGGCGGCGAGGCGGAGAAGCTTTCAGACATGATTTGATTGGTAATCCTGACAGCAGCTTTCAGCTGATGTAACCGTCATTTTCCACAATGCTGCTCCGTCCATAACTGAACTCTGTGGTCGTTAAACTGACCTCAGCTCTCCAGTCACGGCGAGCGTAACGTCCAACAGGAAGGACGCAACGTTCATCAATCACTCGCAGCTGTCGGCAGCAGTTTGTAAAGCAAGGCCTCAGATGAGACTTCATTCTGATTCAAGCAGCTCAAAGCCGTCTGGAGACCAAAATACTAATTTTGCTCTACAAGGGCCTGATATCCACTGACGAGGACGTTATGCTGCTACTGTTCTATCAAAATTTAAAACGAATGTCCTCATACGTGGATCTCATTTTCATCAAAAAGAAAAATCAGGTAATTCTTTGTTTTTACATTCATCGGGTGCCAATCAGGCCAAAGAGCAAAGAGAAATTAAAAATGCCGTGAAAGAGTTTGTGTCTTAGGAGGTTAAAGCTTTAAACTTTTGAAACATTTTTCTTAAAACTTCGTGATGAAAACTTCATCGCTGCGAGTTTGCCACATCAACACAAGCTGTACAGAAACCACCTCAGCTCACGCCTGCTGCTGGAAGATTTACGGCTGGATGGAGCGAGAAACCACGACCCCTCTGCCCCGCGGCCTGAATGCTGCCAGACTCTTCTGTGTGGAGCTTGTGGTTATTCTATGGTTCAGTGCAAGTCGGGCTCCACGGTGCTGGGCACTGAGCAGCAGAGGACGTCGAGCCCTCGGGCCACCCTCTTCTGATTGTTTGCTCAGAGATCAAGGTTCTTTATTTGTCACATGCATAGTTATACTTGTATAACTATGCATGTGACAAATAAAGAACCTTGATCTCTGAGCATCAGCGACCTGCTGGGATGTGTGCCGCTCTGACAGCGCTCTGTTCCTCCTGACACAAAGCAGCAGATGCCGGCCCTGCTGATGGTTAAGGACCTGAGCCTGTGCTGGGAGACACAGCAAAGAGCTGGACTACCTGTGCACCCTCCACAGGGTCCAGGTATCACCTCCTGCTAGCAGCAGTGACACTGAGACTAGCCAAATGCAAAGTGTCCTGTCACAGCGTCCCTGTTTAGGGTTTGTCTCGTTGTTGGCCCTCTGAACCTGACTTACCCCCCGATCAGTATCCCTGATGTTTCATTGACATGACGGCACAGTGATTAAAAAGCTGTAATCTTTCTGATCAGTGGATTACAGGGATCTGATCATGTGATCTGCGCTGACTTTGACAGGCTTTTAAGTAAATTGATGTCTTTATGATTTTACTGGTTTGGACTTCACATGACGTGAGAACCTAAACCAACACCATCCCTGCTGCCTGTACGTCACCTGTGACTGTGCAGCAGGACTGTCTCGAGGCCCTCCACACATCGCTGACTTTGATTTCCATGACTTTCCTTAACAAATAAGAACCGCCCCTCCTACTTTGCTAATGTTGTTTTCTATTTAAAACACTTCTAAGAAGAGCCGCGGTTTCTTCACAGGCTCGACGAACTCTCGTCTGGCCTTAAGCTTCCTGTTCAGGCAGAACAACAACAACTGAGTCACATTCAAATCGACGCGCCGGCGCTGCGTTTACATACAGACTGATTTCCATGAGAAGCAGCAGCTGGTTTGAATGGCAGCGCCTCACCTCACGGAGCCTTTGGGGACGGGGATGGTGGCACACACGTTGATGGCGGCGCTGCAAAACAAAACAATGACGTCATCATCATCTGTCATTATCACCCGAGTGCTGCACTGACGCCTCAGCTCGGTCCTCGCTTTGCTTACAGTGATCGTAAAAAAGCTGTTAGAGCTTTTTCTCCAAAGCAGTGATTCAGTCAAAGTAGCATTATTCTGCTCGGTTCCCTCCTCAGATCACAATAATCCTTCTTTATCTTAAACAGCTGAGAGGAAAGGAAGGAGTCTCCCATATCTAAAAAGACTGGATCCTACACTTCCCATCATGCCTCTGGATTGTGTGAGCCCCTGCTGACTGCTTCCCCAGATTGAACTCTCCTTTTTAATTTGGTGCGCTGGCCCTTTAAAGCGGCGTCTGGCCGACAGCAGCTGGTGTCGTTTCCAACACGGACGCCGTGAATCATTCAAACACACCTGCTGCACCTGCAGACGGCCTCAAGCAAACATGTCTGCTGCTTCCACCTGAAGCGCTTTCTGTGTAAATATGTGGGATGCAAACAGACCTCTTTGGTGGTAGATCGCAGCGAAGCTTCATGTACATCAGCAGCCTGCAGAGAGGAGAAACTCGTTCACACAGAACGTCCCAGAGTTAATAAAACCAGCTACAACAAAACCATGATGGTGCCGAGTAAAGCTGTGAGCTCCTGTGTGATGTTAGTGAACAAGCTGATCTCCCCAAGGTCAAAACTAAAGAAATAAAATAAATAGAGAAGTTTTAGTCACCGAAAACTGAAACACAAAGCCTGCCAGTAAACTGTGATGTGACTTTACTGCAGAAGGTTTTCTTGTACGCTGATAAAATGAAAGAGACACAGAGACAGGCTGGCAGGTCAGCAGGTTAACTTTAGGTTAACGAGCTTTAATAATCAGTTTGTTCTGTGCTTCAGTTTTAAGTTCAGTTACAATTTAAATACACGTTCCTGAGCTACGGAGCTAAAGTCCTATACTGCAGTTCCTCTAATGTCCACTAGAGGCTACAGCGGTGAGTGGGTCCCCACACCAGAAACAAACATGTTTACAGCCTGAAACACAAACTCTTCATTCTCTGCTCATCATTTCACACCTGTATTTTATAACTCATGTGTTTAAACTGCATTAAGGGTTAAAGTTTCCATCAGGGGCGCGTCGGTGCTTTTGGAGCATTTCTATAATAATCCTGCTGTCGAGTTGTTGGACCAACGGACCTTTCAGGAAGTCTGAGCTCCAGGTCTGGTGAAATTCTGGGATGTTAATTGGATGTTTTTTAGCATCAGTTTGCAGATGGGATGCTGCAAACTGAAGTTAGGCAGCTTTAGCTGATATGATCAACAATCATTTGCATATTATTGATCATGAAACTGAGCTCACGGCACCATCGTTCATCAGTGGAGTTATTTCACTCATTATGCAAATGTGGATTTTATAAGGTTGGAAAGCTGCAGTCAGCTGAGACTGAAGAGTCACCAGGATGATGGTGATGAACAGAATTCAATGATGGCTCAGTATTCCCCCTCTTATCCAAATACAGTCACATGGTTACGGTGTGACAGTCAGCACTGCACAGCCCTGTTGGGTAAATCTGCTGTCAGCCTGATGATGGACTGACTTTTGTGCTCACAGCTCTCACACTGAGGCTGCAGTTGCTACTATAAAGCAGGGGCCGGCAACCCTGGGTTAACTGATGGCACAACCACAGCTGGACTGGCCCGATGGTGATTTTTTTTTTTTTTGTAACAGTATAAACAATGAAAGCTGGTGGATTGGTCAACATGTAAAAATAAGTCAGTTGTTTGGTGGTGGCATCACGGAGCTTCCACAGAGAGGAAGGGGAGGCAGGAGCAGAGACCCGAGGCGGCCGCTGGTCTGAGCGTCAGGTGAACTGAACTTCAGGTAAGTTATGACCTGCAGTCTGTCTGGGTCAGATATAAACCAAGTTTACATGGAGTTTATTTTCGTTATGCTGACTTTTTACAGTCAGTTACAATAACTCGCACTGCTACTAGCTAGCATGACGGAGTTTCTATACAGCTGGGTGGTGCTATGATGTTACTGATAGTGAACTTTATTTTATTCCTAAGGTCAGTTAGTAGAGTTTCCAACTGTCCCGTAAAAAGACGGAATCGTCTGGTATTCAGAGAAAATATTACAGGTTTC
>NW_024583049.1:77639-96684 GCF_018398535.1 Haplochromis burtoni
CACTGACCTCTGAGGAAACTTTAGATGGCACTCGTCATCAGAGAGGTTGCCGACCTGCTATAAAGGATGAAGCTGGCGGCCGCAGCCACAGGAATAGAAGGCGAGCTGCACTAAAGCAGCAGGAAACGATGGAAGAAAGCCTGTTAACAGGGTGTAGGCTGAAAACTGCTGGAGCAGCCTGCTTCCTGTTTTCCAGCACGTTTTTCCCTTTATGGCCGTTAAATGTCAGTTTGAGCTCAGGGAAGCCTGGAGTGAACAAACGGGTGAAGAATCAGGCGAATATACCTGAAAGGGGGCGCCGGAGCTCACCCTTTCACAGATCAAACCTCACCTGCCTGCAGGAGGTGAAACACCTGCTCAGACAGTCTGCCCTCTGCTGGCACAACTGTGCAACAACAACCCTCACCCTGCAACCAGCTGCTGAGTGAGCGATGTGTCCGTCACTCAGCATTCACCTGTTTCATGTTTGCATAGTATTGGTTTAACTTACAGGTTTTATGAGACTCGTTTAAGGAGGCCACGCCACATTTTAACTGGGGAGTCTGAGGAGACAGTGCACCGCTGGAGCCTCTGCTGGACGTTAGAGGAACTGCAGGTTTCTGAACCTCATGTAGTTTGTGTCGATGTGTCTGAAGGTCCTACCTTCCTCCGTTGTCTCTCTCGATGGTGGGGAAGAGTCGGAAAGGAAGCGCAGACGGCAGGTCGTCGCTGAGCTGGTACTGCATCACAGTTTGCTGCAAGAGGAGGAGATGAAGAGCATGAGGAGCAGTCGAGAAACAAACTGCACACGCTGAGAGTTCAGTCTGATTTGATGATGTGAGTGAAACGTTTCAGTGTTGCTCGTGTGTTACAGAAACCAGAGCGCGCTGCTGACGTAACCCTGAAACTACAACAGGTGAGTGCTCAGGCAGCGCCTTCATGCTCCTCTGTGACTCTGATGGTGCTGAGGAGCAGGCTCTCTTCCTGCAGGCAAAGCTGTCGCTTCCTGTTAAAAAGGGAGTTTTTCCTTCCCACTGTCACCAAAGTGCTTGTTCATAGGGGTTCATATGATTGTTGGGTTTCTCTGTATGTAATACTGTAGGATTAGGATCACCTCTCCCTGGCTGGGACACAGTCGGAGGATCCGATGGCTGTCAAACTCGTCCAGCCGCACCGCCTGGTGAAAGCTGCACTCGTCGACCCGAACGGCGGCTCCGTAACCTGAACAGGAACAAACACGGCAGGTCACACACACCCTTCATTTTAACCTGCACATCCTCTCGCCTTAGTGATGGGAGTCCATCCAGATGTGGATCCAACATCATGACCCACAAAAAAACTGGGTCACGATGTTGTCTGAAAAACATCACCGACTAATCTGAATCCAGACTTTTCAGGATTCGGGGACTCCCAGAGTCTCCCGACTTCCTGCTCAGATCCGCTCCAACATTTTCAGTCATAACCATAAACTGACGGCAGCCGCAGTGCGGACTCTTTAACCAGTCCCGCTCCGTACGTGCCGACTTTCAAACCTTTAAATCCACCGTGAAGCTAATAAGCAAATAAATACCAAAATAAAGACATGCATCTGTGAAAAGCAACGACACAAACAGCAGCAGGAAATGAAGCCGTGCTGTTTTTAATAACACCGACAGGATGAAGCACGTTTAACGCTGCTCTGCGTTTATGAGGACGGACATCGTGCACGGCTCAGTTTGTCTTTCTACTCACACTTCACTTTGATTTGATCGCTGAACAAAAACACGGCTGCAACATTTCAGCATGAAAGGTGTATTACAGGACTTCACCCCGAGCTCAGAGCGTGTAATGCTCAGAGAAACTGCTCAGGCCTCAGTTAGCATGCTAACAGTCAACGATCAGGACAGATTGTAAGGGCTGTAGGAGAAAGCCTCTTCTCTGTAAAAAGAACACAGCGCCATAGATTAGATGAACTCTGCATACCAGAGTGTTCTAGTCACATGTGAGGCCATCAGTCCCACAGATAAAGCTTGGACCAAACTGGGTCGTCAACAGGACAATGATCCCAAGTACAGCAGCAAATCTCCAACAGAACAGCTGACAAATAAGCCAATCAAGCTGCAATGGTCCAGTCAAAGTCCAGACCTGAGAGAGCTTTGCATGAACGAACAACTAGAATACAGAGTGGACCAAAACCGCCCCACAGTAATGTGAGAGCCTGATACAGTCACACAGAAAACCGTCACTGCAAAGTAATGCTGCTTAAGGAGGTTGCAGTTGCTGCTGACTCAGTTCTTACAGAACTGCAAACAATAGTGAAAAACTTTGAAAGCAAATTACTTGTCACTTAGAAGTGTGGCAGCACTGCTCTTCTTCATGGGCAGCACTGTTGGCGCACAGCACGAAGGTCCTGAGTTCAATTCCACCATCATGCTGGGGTCTTTCTGTGTAGTTTGAATGAATGTGGGCGACCCTGAGGAGCGGATGGCTGCTCTTCTTCATATCTAAGTAATATCAGGTAAAGCCTGTTTCTGTGCAGACGACACGGTTGTCTGTTGTTTATCCTTCACTGGTACAAACTCACATCCCTGCAGTCCATCTTTGTCTGGTTCTTTCTTCTTCGCAGGTTAGAATAGTTTTAATGTCAAATCTGTAGGCCAGGCTTATAGCAGCCTTTCTTCTGCCTGTTCACTACTGAACACAGATCGTGGACTTCATATGTGCTGCATTTACTCTGTGATGACAACATAACATAAATGCAATAAACTAATGAAAGGCTGCGATGTGATTGTGCGTTTTTACCTCTGAGCTGAGACTTGCCGATGCTGAACTCTTCGTTCAGTCCGATTCGCATCTCTGTTAAAGAGACGGCACAGACACACCAAACTGAGACGAGAAGATGACATCGCTTCAGATTTTAGAGACAAAGAAACAAATCACAAGCATTAACGTATAAGAAGTGTATTTTTATATTGTAATGCACATTTTTGTTGTACTGGTTCACTCGGTGCTGCTGGATTAGTTTAATTCAGATATGAGGAGAGTTAAACAAGGAAATAAACAAAAACTTCTCTTTAGAGGATACTGGGGGGAGTCGAACTTCTGAATCGAAGGTGAAGTGTAGGGATCGAGCAGCAGCATTCATGAAGCAGAGAACATGAACCTGGACTGTTCACGTTCAGGTTAAGTTAGCAGTGTTGTCGTTGCTGTCATGCTGTGATGTCTTTACTGCTGCGTGACGATTAGCTGCGACTGAGGAAACCTGACCTGTGCTCAAAGTTCAACGTTTACCTTTATTGGCTCATTATGACGCGTTTGTTCACATTATAATAATAATAATAATAAACACAACAACAAAAAGTGCATCAACACCAGTCAGAATAAACGAGACGCAGCCTTTTCTCATTGGACTGGCTGCTGCGTGCTATGACATCATCAACCTTAATGACAGCTGTGTTTGATTGGCTGTGCGTTTCTCTGTTTGATGGGAAGTTGCTGGTACGACTTCACATCTCAGCAAAACTGAAGACTGATTGTTTCCTCTCGTTTAAACGAGTAAAATCGGTCGCCAGGAACCGAGTCGACGGCGAGCATCAACTGACTTTAAATCCTCCAACTCACTGGAGGACATACGATGCTTCATCTTTTCTTTACCACTGCTGATCCTTCAGTGCATCCACTCAGACACATCCGTTGTCAGATGTGTCTGAGTGGACGGGACCAGCTGACTGAACCCTCCATAGACACCACCTGGTGGCTCGCTGAACCTCTTGTTGAGCTGTCTCACCTGAGCAGCTCGGCATGTAGCACTTCACTCTGATCTCGCCCTCCACATCTGCCTTCATCAGAAGTCCCTGCAGCACAAACCCAACAGCTCTGCACAAAGTTCTCTGTTTTGGTTGATTCACCTCAGAAATCTTTTGTAATTAAATGTTTTTGACACTAACACATTCCTCAGAGTATTCAGTCTCATTTGTTGCGAGTCTGAAACTGCACCACAAACACTTTTGGCCATTTTTAAGCTTTTCGGGTGTGACTGTTCTTCTCACGCTGATGTTACTCACGTTGGAGCCGATGACGACCGTCATCCTCTCAATCACGTCCACAAATATCTCGCTCTTCCCTCCCTGGAAAACACACACACAGACCAGATGATCAGAAGCCAGGACATGAAAAGTTCTGCTTTTTTTCCAGGAAGTTTTCAGTCCAGCTGGGACCAGACTATTTACTGAAATCTGACAGTCAGTTTCAAACCTCCAAACCTGCTTGTAAAACGGAGCAAATCCGTTCCCATAAAAGCGGACCTAACTGTACTTTTACTAACTCATATCTCGGTGAACGACGACTGCCTCACCCTCGGCTTTAGGCGTTCTGAATGTTGATTTAACCTTCGTCTTAAACTAATCAGCTCATCTTCTTGGCAAAATGAAAGAATATCAACATTTTTACACCAGAAACAAAAACATGTATATGAATATAGATCGCCTTCATTTTTTGAGGCTTGTTTATCTAAAAGATAAAAGCCCACTCCAGGACAACGAGCCCACAGATCATCCACAGACTTGAAACGAGAGCAGCTTGTTCTTCACTCGTCTGTCAGGCTGTCGGCGTCCTCTCGCTCAGGTGTGCCCCTCCCACAGGTGTGCGGGGGTTTACCTGCTCTCTGCTGGACTGGATTGGTCTGGTGGCTGCAGAGCTTGGAGCCACTTTGCTTTGCTGCGTCTCTGCTCCAAACTGCAACGACAGCAAACAAAGAAAAACAAGGTAAACAACGCGGTGAATGCAGACTGTCAGCTGACTGCAGAATGAACACTTAAAATAAAAATCCATTAAAGCTCCACGAAGGCTCTGAGGTCTCTGTTCCAGCACAGTTAGCTCTCAAAGGCAAAAACAGACAAGTGTTTCCCCTAAAACAGTAAACTTTACAGCGGGCCTGTCTGCCAGCTGCTTTGCAACCCGCCTCCACCCCAAATACCCTCAGTTTCTCCTGGTGTCTGATCATCGCTGCTGTCACTGCTCAGTAAACCTTGGTGATGTGATGCTCCTGCTCTCAAATAAACTCTCTTTTCTAAAATAAAGGTGAAGACGATAAATCAAACTTGCCTTCTTGAGGCAGACGAGCACAACCTTACTAACTCACAGAGCTGCTAACAGTCAAACAGACTGAAGACAAGACATAATTAACTTTTACAGCCCAGTTTGACCAGCCAAACATTTCTCCTGGGACTCTTTACTATTGGCACAGACGCGTTCCCTGGATGTTTAACAAAAGCCAGACACAGGGGCTGATGGGAAACCAGGAGTGCTCAGAAACATAAAACAACAAGAAAAACTTGTATTCAGCAGCAGAGCTAATAAGAGTCGTGCACTGAGGAGGTCAAACCCGTCTTCCTGTAACGTCCAGCCCTGGGTGCACGGACTTAAGGTCACAGATTTGAGGAGGAGCCCAGCGCCGACAGAGTAATCCGTCCTTAAAGCCTCAAAATTTGGAGGAAGAAAACAAAACAGGCAGTTGTGTCGAGACATTATGGAACCAAGAAGACCGACCTTAAAAACATGGCTCAGATTATTTTCTTCGGCAGGTTAGACGACTCTAACATCGTCTGCATTTCATCCAGAGCCTCATTAAGACCAGACAGCTGGAGGAAATTACATCCATCCGTGTGTCTAAGGACAGATTTACAAAGCACGAACGGACCTCGGCTCACATGTTTGTTTTCTGCTGCCTTAGAAAAAAAGCCCAAAGCCTCTGACTGTGAAGCAAACGTCCTGAACACCTGATTCAGCCGAAACTCCTGTTTTTAATCCTGTTGCTATGACAGTTCTTATTCCTCTGGGCCAAATCACCTTGAATGATCTGAAAACAAAAATGTGACTTTGATGCCTCCTGAGGACAGATGGCTGCGGTTCCCCTCGAAGCTAATGTCAAGAAAACAAAGCAAGCAAGCGAGGTGGTGCTACCGTACCAGGCCGACATTGCTGAGGTCAAACAGGCTGAACGGCCTGGAGGTGACGGCTTCGGTCTGGATGAAGTTCTTCAGGACGTCAGAGGAAGTCGTCTGGATGTAACCGTAGTCCTGACAGACAGAAGGAGAGGAGGGTGTTTACACGAGCAGAGGTTCATCAAAAGAAAATGTGACTAAAGCTGCGTTCACACTGCAGGCAAAAGCGCATCAAATCCGACTTTTTTGACCCTCTGCGACCCATATCTGATCATGGTCTGACAGTGTGAACGGCACAAATCCGATATTTTCAAATCCGCTCTGGGTCACTTTTGTATGTGGTGCTGAATCCGATACATATCTGATGTTTCAGAAAGCGGCTGCTGTTTGATGGTCACGTCGCATTAAATGCGTCTTTTACGTCACTGACACAAGACAGACGCCAATTATCAGCGCCGGAGAAGACATCGCGAACGCTTCCTGTCCATCCAGTGTAGACGTCAGTGAAACTGTTGGAAAGACAGCGTTGGAGAAACGTGAACATTTCATCTGTACTGTATAATCTGCAGCTATCCTTTGAAGCAGCGCTCCTCTAAAACAGCAATAAGGATAATTATTACATTGAACAAAATAACTTAAAGCAAAAATTGGGAAACGTGAAGTCCGAAGTCTTTATATTAAGGCCATCAGTCAAACAATACTGTTGCTCTGGGTCTAAACTGAGCGCGTTGTGTGTGACGTCTTCTTTTGCGCATGCGGCGCTTTGAGCGTTCACACTAGAGCGCGTTTGCTGTCGCATTTTATTTGTAGTGTGAACGAGCAGACAAGAAAATCAGAATTGAGCATCAAGACCTGCAGAGTGAACGCAGCCTAAATGCTTGTTTCCCTCTAAGAGAGACGGAGCAGGAGGTGCTAAATCTGCACTACAGAAGAGGAAAACATGCTGCTCCACCCACAGCTCATGTTTTTACCTCTTCACTGTAAACCTGAGAGATAACGAGCTCCACACTGCTTCCACACCAACGGGAAAACTTTCATATAAGTTTGTCCGATGTGAAAAACGACTTTGGATAATTGGAAGAAAATTCATGGGAAATTAATGAGATCATGAACTCATCAGTGAAGCATTAACAGAGGTCACAGAAAAAGTGCGATACGTTCATTTTCACAAAGACTTCTTCACAATCAGACCAGAGTCTTCCCCAGGTGGATATCTGTAAGAGTGCAGGTTTGAGGCTACGTCCTTCTTTACATATATTAAAACTTTACAGCACCGCCTGTAGCCAAAAGGGTGGCAGCATGGAGACTCACCACGATCTCGTCCAGCAGCTCGTAGATGAGGGCGAAGTTCATCTGCACCGACTTCTCTGATAGGCTGCCGCAGTAATCTTTAACCAGAGCTGCTAACCTGCAACAAAGAGCATGCTCAGTCAGCTCAGGAGCTGTAACACCATCAGGTGCAGAGCCTCAAACTGTCTGAGGTCACAGCCATCCTCAAACACAAGCAGTCAGCTTACGGATGACCTCATACCTGTTGAGAAACTCGGTAATGGTGAACGGCGAGGAGCCCGCCGTGGTCGTGGCGACCCAGTACAGTCCTCCCTGCCTGATGTGGACGAAGTAAATATCCTTATAATTCTGCAGGAAAACAAAAGATGTTTAACCAGACATGAGGAGAAAATAACTGGCATTATAATCAAACATAATGACTCCTTCTTCTGAAATCTGAGAACAAGCTGCTCATTGTTGGTTTAAATGTTTTTAATTATGAGCTGACTGGACAAAGTCCGGACAGAGAGCAGATGTTGCTGCATTGCAACAGCTTTTGCAGCTGGAAAGCTGACCACGTCATGGAAACACTGGGAGCTACATAAAATGAACCAAAACAGACACCAGAACATCATGTGGAGTCCGAGTCACTCACACGGACCAATAATCTAACTGCTGTCAGGTTAACTGTTCTAACAAACCCTTCAAAAAGTCTGAGCTCCACTTTGTGTGTTTGGATGGTCCTGAGCATTAATCAGCAGGTATGCGTGTCTCAATAAAAAGAAGCCATAATTTATTTACCATGACGACCGGAGGCTGGTCTCCGGTCAGCGCCGTGACCTTCTCGTAGAAAATACTGACAATGTCGTTACCAGCTCCTCCACGGACTGGTGGGTCAGGTCAAGGTTGATGTTTACACACAAAATAAATAAAGCACATTTTCAGATTCAGAATTGTCCCCATACAACCGACAGTATGGAGGTCCGGCACTGCCGAAATATATTTACAATTCAAGTTTACTTAATGGGGGACTAATACAGTTATTCATACAGCTTTCATTTGTCCTGAGCTGTTTCCAGCTGTGGGAACAGAAGGATACAGTCTTTATAAATGAGATGGTCCCCCTTCGAGGACAAGATGAAGACCTGAGAGATCATCCTGCTGAGAGACACACAGGAGAAATGAGAAAATAATAATCGTCTTTATTTACTTATATGAATTAATTATGTTGCAAACAAAAAAGGCATAAAGTGACAGAACTCGGTAACTAAATAAAAACACTGAAAAGGAGATAAAATCAAGTACAATCAGGAAAAAGTTGTTTTTTTTAAAGAGGAGACTTAAAGTACCTGAGGCCACGATTTGATTTCCTCAGGCAGATCGAAGCCTCAGAGCTCCTCATGCAAACACCCAGGTGACAATAAAATATTTCGTCCTTAATCAGCTCTAATGATTCTTATGCCGAATTTGATTTTAGAACCAAAATAATCCGAGAAACCCTTAAATGTGATTTTAATGCGTGCATGTGCTAGAAGAAGCGAAAAAATATTTTAAAATGATGGAAACTGTAAGCGACCTCAGTCTAAAGCCATTAGCATGCGGAAATTAGCTTTTCACGCTCATTTTGTAAAGCTGAGGTTAATAGCAGTTACTGATTTACTCACCCACAGATGGCCTCCGGGGAAACAGATGTAAAAAAATAATAAAAATAAATAAATAAATAAATAAAAAAGTAAAAAGGTTTCTTTTAACCCTTTTTTTATCCCTAGGAAGCCATGTCTGGCAAGGAAAGCTAATTTACTGATCGTAACTGGGAATTCGAGTGAGCTAACCCAGCATATATTAACTCAAAACGGCAAAAATCAGATGTTAAAAGATGAAATTAAAAAGCTTACAAAGTTCGTTTGTAAGCTAGCTCCCGGCTATCCGGGTAGTTAACACACACACACCACAAGAGCATCTCAGTTGACAGGTTAGTGTTTACAAACCGCGTCATCAGCTCGCAATTAGCGCACAGCGCCGCCAGCAGTGCGGGAGGATAATTTAAGTGAAAATCCAGTTAAAATATTTAGAAATGTAACCCCATAAATAGCCTTTATAGCTACATCATCTTTCTATCAATATCAATTAGTGTCACTCACACTAATGACAGTTTAGACATTTAGCCGTGTAAATGTAGCTCGTTTTAAAGACATCCTAACAGCAGGGGGCAGCACTAGCAGAGGCGGAAATTCAAACGGAAGTTGTTTCTGTCAGTGAGATTAGCCATTTTCAGCACAGCGTTGATGTACAAACCGTATAGTCGATCATGAAGTAAGTAATTATTTTCTTATTAAGCGTTTAATTTAAGTTTTTTTTTATCGTTTACTGATCAATGACAACTATTCGGTAATGATTATAGCTATTCGAAAATGACTATTCGCTACCAAAAGCGCCAGCATTAAGATTGTTTGAGTACTTCTTCATGTACAATCTCGTCTCCCAGAATCCATTCAGAAAACCTGAGATTTTATGTTTATTTTCCACCAACTTTCCCCATAAAATAATCAGACACACTTTCTGCGGTTATTATACAATTACAGGAGCCTTATTTCAATTCGGCATTCAGTAAAATAGCATAAAATGAAGCTTGGACCAGAGTTTGAAGAGGTGATCAACGCCTCCTGTTTTGGCGATAGGCGATTTTCTTTACCGTTGCGGGATGTGTGTTAGCTCACTAAAATAAAAACGAATCAGAGCTTCAAAGAGCACAAACACCCGTGTTGCGTTCCTGTCAGCGTGTTCACGGGGCTTTAAATCAGTCATAATCTGAATGGAGTTTGGTCTGTAGAAACAGACGTCATTGCGCTCCACATATCTGGAATCAGTGGTCTTAAAATCAGTTCTGTTTGTGCCTTATGTTTAGGTTTAAATTACATTTCTTTTATATTTTACTGTTTATGGCTTATGTCTTTTTATATTTTTGCCTTTTTATTATAAACTCATATGATTAAGCTCATGTTTCTTCTCCAAATTCTCAAATTTAGCCTTGCAGAAATAAAACTTAAACGCTGGGTTGTACGAGATGAAAGCAGATGACTGTCACATATTAATTACAGATTATGAACCAGGATTCTGAAAAGGAAACACTTTGTTTTCTCTCTGTTTTCAGTCCTCTAACGAAGGTAAAGCTGATAAACGAGCTGAACGAGCGTGAAGCCAGCCTCGGGGTCAACGAGTCCGTTTCCTGGCACAGCGAGTACAAAGACAGCGCCTGGGTCTTTGTTGGTGAGACTGCGTGACAAACTGAATAATCCACAGATGAGCAGATAATGAAAATAATCATTAGTTTAAAGTTGAGGGGAAAATGTAAACTGAGAGGAAGCAAAGGCTTTTCTTTAGAAGCCACATCCTCACATGACTGAATCATTCACCATCCTTTGCCTCTTAGCTGACAGGTGGTCACCAGTCTGCCAAGGTCATTGGTCAGTCAGGGATGTCCTGTGCTCCCATTGGTTGTCATTTCTGCTTCAAAGTTTCTGTCTCGGCAGCACAAACTTTTTGACTCTTCCTGATCGGCTTAAGCTCCACGTGTCATGTATTAGTGAGCTTAAGAGGTTTTTCATAGACCGATATTTCATATGTTCCAGATAAATGATGGACGGGTATCAAAAAAATAGTCCCTATGGACCAATCAGATCTCTGGAAAATGACTTCACTCAATCTGGAAGATCCATGAGACATCTCAGATCGTGTAGTCTGTGTGGAAAATTCCCACTTAAAATCAAATACAAAAACCCTCAGACTGCCTTAAAATCTGTACTCTGAGTGATTCCAGCGATGGTGAAGCTGCTGTTCAGAGATCTGATTGGTCAGGTGATGGTGAGTTCCTACCAGCTGACCTATAATCTTGAACATCACGCGCTCTGGAGCAGGTTAGCTGTGCGTCATAAGCATAAGTTACTGAGGTGGTAATAATGAACCACTTTTGTAACACCAAAGTGAAGCTAGTTTAAAAACCACAAATGCTGTTTCATAGTCACACCTCTGGAGAAGGGGTTTGATGAAGACTTGGCTTTTTGGAAATATTCCTTTTACATGAAACACTCTGAACCATTACCAACCATGGTATCTCCAGCTTTAATAAAGGTGTTTATACTGGAAACAGCAGTGTTGCTTTGTGTGCATCTGCTGGATGTTTTGTGTTGTTGCAGTGTTTATGTTGCTGACATTAGTGATGAAGTAATGAAAGGTTTTTGGAGAATGAATAAGCAGCGTTTTGGATGTTCTGTTTTCTGCAGGAGGGTTTCCATATGAGCTGACTGAAGGAGACCTGATCTGTGTCTTCTCTCAGTAAGTACCTCATCGTTTCTTAACTACACTACTCACAGATGGGGAGCACCAAGATTGACTTTGTCCTGTCAGGTATGGAGAGATCGTCAACATCAACCTCGTGCGTGACAAGAAGACCGGAAAGTCCAAAGGTTTCTGTTTTATCTGCTATGAGGACCAGAGGAGCACCGTGTTGGCCGTCGACAACTTCAACAGCATTAAGGTGAAAGGACACACTCTGCTGCGCTGCTCTGAATCTCGTCTGACTCGTAGGTTGCAGTTTGTTCCTGTTGACACAGAGGTCAGTCATGGAGGTCCACAGAGTCCTGTGTGTCTAATAATACTGTTTGTGTTACACAGGAAAACACTACATCTGCTTTCACTGATATGCAGATGATACCCAGCTGTATTTATCCAGCCACCAGATGACACAAATGAAGTTAAACTACAGTTTAATGATTTAAGAAATGCTGGAGTCATGTTTGACCAGGACATGTCCTTCAGTGCACATATTAAACAAATATGTAAGACTGCTTTCTTCCCTTTGTGCAACATCTCTAAAGTTAGAAATATCCTGTCTCAGAGTGACGCTGAAAAACTAGTTCATGCATTTATTACTTCCAGGCTGGACGACTGTGATTCATTATTATCAGGACGTCCTAGAAACCCGCTGAAAAGCCTGACCTTGTAGCACCATAATCACCCTGTTAGAGCACTTCGCTCTCACACTGACAGAACGACTTTAGATCCTGAAGGTTTTTCGAGGGTATCGGGCACACGGGGCCTTTTTGTGCTTCATCCCTTTTACTCACTTTACTAGAGTTTTACAGGGAACAGCTGCAGAGATGATGATCCAGGTTTCTTAAGAAATTGTAAAATTTAGGATGTAAACTTGTGTCATCAGCGTGGTCTGTCCGAACTATGATGAGGAGCAGGTGAACACTAATGTTGTTTTAATGGCCCTGAAGGAGTCGTGGCTACAGGATAAGCCACCTGACTCATGTAGATTTAAACGTTCATGTCCTCGAGCTTGTTGTGAGCCGACATCTATCCCACATGGTCACATGACCCAGAATGCAGTTGGGTTTTTTTTCATTTTTTTCCAGCAAATGATCAGAAAACGGAAACATCCAGAGGGTTCGAGCTCCTGTGCTGACAGAAAACCTTTTTCCTGGGAGTGTTTTTACTTTGATTTTTCTATTAAAAGAAGCCAGATCATTCCACTTCATGATGTCAGACTAGAGAAACAACCATGAACCTCATTTTCCTACATGGATGTGAGGCAGCAGATGACAGACTTATTTAAATACTCATATGAAGGCAGTTAGTAAAGGCCAGTCTCAGCCCTGGCTCAGAGACTGAAAGATGAATTTTAATTCCTGTTAATGTTGTTGTCAAGTGTGAGTCTGCAAATATTCAACGTGTGAAGCTGAAGTTAATGTACGTAAACTATCAGCTGTTTGTGACGCGGTCGCTGGTTGTTCGATCGACTTCAGGACTTTAAAGGTTCCAGTGAGAGTTGATCTCTGACTGTTGGTTTGTGCTGTCAGATCAAAGGTCGCACGATTCGCGTTGACCACGTCAAAGACTACCGACCCCCCAAAGACGGCGAGGACATCGACGACGTGACCAAGCATCTGAGGGAGGAGGGCTGCGCTCCCAAAGTCGGCGAGTCTTCCCCCTCCTCTGAGGATGACGAGCAGTACGCCGTACCTGTGAAGAAGCCCAAGAAAGGTGAGGTCACATCCTGTCATGTGAAACCCGCCTGACACAAGATGAGGTGGATTTTTATTTATCTTCATTCTGCGCTCTCTGTTTCAGACAAGAAAGAGAAGAAGAAAAAGAAGAAGGAGAAGAAGAAGGACAGGAAGAGCAGAGCCTCTTCTTCATCACCACCTCCTGTTTCAGTCAGAGTCAAAGAGGAGAAAGAGGACGCCGGGTACGACAAATACAACCAGAGAGGGCCGCCGCCAAAGCCAGGAGGACAACCGAATGGACAGACAGCGAGACACAACGAGAGACTGAGAGGGGAGGAAGAGGAGGAGAGGAGGAGGAGAGACGCAGATCGGCAGAGAGAGGAAGAAAAGAAGAGGGGTCACGAGAGGGAGAATGACAGAAGCAGAGATAATGATAGAAGACGAGAGACGGAAAGAGAAAGAAGAAGAGACGCAGATCGGGACAGAGATGACAGGCGAAGGGAGAGAGACAGAGACGATGACAGGAGGAGGTAGAAGAAGAACATGGGAGAAAATAACAGACATGTTTAAATCCAAGCTGAAATCCACACAGATGAATATGTTTTAGTCCATTCTTAGATATTCATTTGATATTTCGTTCATGTCAGCCTGTACTTTTATGCATTATTCCTAAATGAAAATGCTTCTGGCTCTGAAACATTCAGCCCAGCACTGGCGTCACTGCTGGGCTCATCGCACCACAGCGAGTCTGAAGTTCAGCTTCTGTTTAAACTTTACGTGAAAAGCTTGAAGTCCACACGTCTGTCTGACAAAACGTTGATGTTTGTTTTACAATAAATCAATGTTTCTAGTTTTTGTCATGAACTCATTTTAAGCCCGTCCTGGTGACATCACGATGATGCCTCAGTTTGTTTACATTTGGAAAGAGTCGCATAAATGAAAAAGACTTTTGTGATTTTGTGCTCCGCTCAGAAAAAATAATTTCAATGGCAGATTTAAACATTCATGTAAATGCGGAAAATAACATCAACAGTACATTTAATCTATTAGTAGATCGATTAGTTTATTGATGCAGCACCAACAGTCACCTCAAAGCAGATTATATTTTAATGTAGAGATACTACAGTAATGAGCTCTACTCTCTGGAGCCTGTTCTGGCATTTGTGCCATAGAAACTGAACATCATTTAATAATAATCCCTGAAGCCCTCATTTATTTCTAACATTAAAATCTACAATAATGGATTCCACAGCAGTGGGTAACATACGTCATCACAGCAGACGACTTTCTGAAAGTGCTGTCACTAAGTCAAAGGATTTCTTGTAGCTGTGTACCACCACAGCTCAGAGCAGCTACCTGAACTCGCAAAGAGATTGATCATGTTAATAATTTTACATCTTCTGTGCAAGGACTCTGGATACTGGGTCCTCTGAAAACAAATGCCTCAGATCACAAGTACGTGAGTCCCTGGTAGAACTTGCTCTTCAACAAAACGGGCCTCTGTAAAGCTCCAATATCTTGATGTTCTTTTGATCAGTGATTGATGAAAAGAACATCAGGTTCGTCTCCAGGCTGACAAAAATGCTGTTGAGCCAACCATTCCTTTAACATTAACTAGTAAAATAACATTTTAACCATTAGAGAAAATACCAAATCCAATGCCACTGATATTACAATACTTTTTCTCCAATTGATCTTTCTGAGTTAACTTCAATAATTACTTCCTCCAAACCATCAACCTGTCTTTTAGACCCCATTCCTACAAAACTGCTCAAAGAAGTCCTGCCATTAATTAATTCTTCGATCTTAAATATGATCAACCTATCTCTAATAATCGGCTATGTACCACAGGCCTTCAAGCTGGCTGTAGTTAAACCTTTACTCAAAAAGCATCTCTAGACCCAGCAGTCTTAGCTAATTATAGGCCAATCTCCAACCTTCCTTTATATCAAACATCCTTGAAAGAGTAGTTGTCAAACAGCTAACAGATCATCTGCAGAGGTTTATTTGAAGAGTTTCAGTCAGGTTTCAGAGCTCATCACAGCACAGAAACAGCTTTAGTGAAGGTTACAAATGATCTTCTTATGGCCTCTGACAGTGGACTCATCTCTGTGCTTGTCCTGCTAGACCTCAGTGCAGCGTTCGATACTGTCGACCATAATATCCTATTAGAGCGATTAGAACATGCTGTAGGTATTACAGGTACTGTGCTGCAGTGGTTTGTATCATATCTATCTAATAGACTCCAGTTTGTGCATGTAAATGGAGAGTCCTCTTCACACACTGAGGTTAATTATGGAGTTCCACAGGGTTCAGTGCTAGGACCAATTCTGTTTACATTATACATGCTTCCCTTAGGCAGCATCATTAGAAGACATAGCATACATTTTCACTGCTATGCAGATGACACCCAGCTCTATCTGTCCATGAAGCCAGATAACACACACCAATTAGTTAAACTGCAGGAATGTCTTAAAGACATAAAGACCTGGATGGCCGCTAACTTTCTGCTTCTTAATTCAGATCAAACTGAGGTTATTGTACTCGGCCCTGAAAAGCTTAGAAATATGGTATCTAACCAGATTCTTACTCTGGATGGCATTACCTTGGCCTCCAGTAACGCTGTGAGGAACCTTGGAGTCATTTTTGACCAGGACATGTCCTTCAACGCACATATTAAACAAATATGTAAGACTGCTTTCTTCCATTTGTGCAACATCTCTAAAGTTAGAAATATCCTGTCTCAGAGTGACGCTGAAAAACTAGTTCATGCATTTATTACTTCCAGGCTGGACGACTGTAATTCATTATTCAGTTTTCAGGCCCCTCTTCTGTGGAACCAGCTTCCAGTTTGGATTCAGGAGACAGACACTATCTCTACTTTAAGATTAGGCTTCAAACTTTCCTTTTTGCTAAAGCATATAGTTAGGGCTGGACCAGGTGACCCTGAATCCTCCCTTAGTTATGCTGCAATAGACGTAGGCTGCCGGGGATTCCCATGATGCATTGAGTTTTTCCTTTCCAGTCACCTTTCTCACTCACTATGTGAGTGACTGCATTGAATCATCCATCCGTACTTGGAAGGATGGATGGATGATAACATGACTTAAACTTTTTATTAATCTCTGGCTGTTTGTCCTGTCGTCCTCCCCTCACCCCCAGCAGATGGCCCCGCCCCTCCCTGAGCCTGGTTCTGCTGGAGATTCCTGTTAAAAGGGAGTTTTTCTTTCCCACTGTTGCCAAGTGTTTGCTAATATCGGGGTCGTCTGATTTTGGGGGTTTTCTCCTTATTATTGTAGAGTCCTCACCTTACGATACAAAGCACCTTGAAGAAACTGCTGCTGTAAGCTAAACTGAGTTAAGGTGCCTGTTGAAGACTCCGTCAGATTCTAATAAGCTCAGCTGTCAGTTGAGCTTCAGTCCTCAGAATTGTTGCCATGACAACATCTCCACTTCCTGTCACTCTGGAGCAAATAAATTTGTGAAATTTGGATTGTGACCCAGTCCTTCCAAATTCAAGATCGTATCTTTTATCAAAATAGTTTTTGAACTGCGAGTTTTTCCACAAAAGTTTCTTTTTCTGTTACTGTGTCATAAATGTGGTCACGGGATGGATTCAGAGACAACTTGAACCTGCTCCTGAGGGAACGTCCTCAAACTACAGTGTCTATCTGGCACTTAGCAGGTACCTAAAAATAAATTTAAAAAAAAAAAAAAAAAGCCTAAACTTTGAGCAAAAGCAGAAAAAAATGTGAAAAAGATGAAAACAACTTTAATATTTAGTGTCCTGGTATTTTCTTAAAGACTAAATCGTGTCTCTAGCTGAAAGTACACAGCATCAGCCTAAGTTCAAAGTGAAGCCAGTTTAATACGTACACCACCTCTTTTCCAAATATGGTAAAAAAATTTGATGCTCATTTTTTTACTGATGGTTTCGAACTGAAATGTTAAAATATTTTGGTGTACTCCAAACGATGAGGAGAAGTTCAGTTCATTAATGGAAGGAGGAATAGCAACATGAAGGTCAGCGTAAACAAACCTGTTTATTACAGAAACATCACAAACTGAGCTTTACAACAGAAACATCACTGTGAGCGTAGAAAACGTACTCTGGAAATCTCAAACAGCAGCACAAATATGTGTGAAAACAAAGAGTGGGAGGAATAAATCTTTAGAAAATAGACTGTCACTTTAGCTTCATTTACAATATCTCAAAATATTTCATGGAAAGTCGGCGTGAAAGTGATTATTGTTGAGTGTGTCTGTGGACACGAGCGTCCCGGGTTGTGGACCTCCCTGTGCGTCCTCATGCTTCATTTCCAAGGCTGTTAAAACCGAGTCTGATTCGTTGTTGGCATTCAGAGGCTGGAAAACCCTCACTCAAATATGAACACATGATGGAGGCTCAAGACCTTTGCACTGTGTGTGTGTGTGTGTGTGTGTGTGTTGTGTATGTGTGTGTGTGTATGTGTGTGTTGTGTGTGTGTGTGTGTGTGTGTGCTTATATGTATGTGTGTCAGCATGTGTGTTTATGGTGCCATAAAACTTCTTTGCTATGTGGAAGTAAACGTGCTTTCATCCGAAGAGTGAAAAGGTTTCTTCGTCACTCCAACACTGGGAGGATGTTTCCTGCTCTCATTGTTTGTGATCAAAGATTCACATCAAACTGCAGCGAGCACTTTGAACTTTGAACTTTGAAAAAAATCACAAAATGATCCGCAAATGGAAAAACGGGACCCTGAAACCGGGACACTCGTGTCGAGGCAACCACACCTGGAGACAAAGAGACAGCAGTGTTTGCTCTGTGTTTCTACTGTGTGCACACACAGCAGTCATATTAGAATAAGCCTTTTTCCTGCCCAGTCTGGAAATGTGGGATGTGACAGGTTTTATGACAAATAAGCTCAAATTTGCAGTTTTCTGTTCACGACCCACCAGTCAAGCATAACACACCACAGAAACACGATAATCATCGAGCAGGTACGAAGGAGCCGGGTGGGTTTTTCTACAAGCACAGAAATCTAATGATTACAGCTCAAAAGCAGAAGTCAGCCAATCAGAATAAGACGTAACTCTGAATCATACAAAGCTACTCTCTAAAGAAAATCCAGAGCTGGATGAGACACTTGGATGAATGATGGGAAGAAATCGGCTTATTCTGGACTTTTCTTCATCTTCATGAACACAGAGGAAACGCCGCTGAGCTCGGAGGGCTTTGCGGTTCAGTTACAGACATGTCTGTGGTCAGAGGTATCTTTCTGGTCAGTTGCTATGACGGTTTCACGAGAAGGAATCTAGTTTTTAAAACCCACATTTCCACATAAATACACGAGTTTGTGTCGGTCGTGTCTCTGTGGCGTTGAGCAGACGAGCAGCTCTCCGTTCTTCTGAACTCATCGTTGCGTTTTTCTGTTTCCCAGAAGCAGCACATCAGCACCAAGACGCCTTCAGAAAGCGGGTGAATGGGAGGAGGTGGTTAGCGGTAGAAGAGTAAGGCGCTGGCGGCTAAATGGACTGCAGGAGGAGGGACGGGAGGATTATTCCTCCATTTTACTGCGTTTATCAGAGATTAAAGAAAGGCTGAGGATTAACTGAGCACAGCTCAGGTCAAAGGCCGACCTCCAGTCAGAGACCCGCCATCAGTCACCATCTGCAGCTGCAGGGATCTGAACCGGCAACCTCTCAGTCAGAATGTTGGTGTTCACATTACTCTGCTTTACCTGAACTGCTGGCAGCCTTCTTCCACCAGCTGACTCCAGGTCTGTGGAGCTTTTTCACAGTATTTGTTTTTTATGAAGACAGACGGATTAACCTGCAGATCATTTTCTATACGTGCATATTAAAAACACAGCTGACAGCCCGACCCAC
>NW_024583049.1:96704-107308 GCF_018398535.1 Haplochromis burtoni
GCCCTTTCTTTACTGAGTTTATCAAAAAGGTTTAAAAAAGTGTGAGGAAACAGCCAATGAGAATGACAGTTTTTAATTTACTGACACGTGACAAAGAAAACTAACGAATCAGACAAACATTTTCCTCGGATTAAAAGTGTCTAATTCCTCATTTTGCTTTAAATTCCAGTCTTAAAATGACATTTTTCCTCTTTCATACTAAAACGTTACAGCAGAAATAAACATGTTCACATGCCTCACCTCTATGGACATGTAGATAGTTTTCACCAACTCCTTCAGTGCACAGAGATTATTGAAATAAGTCAAATTCACCTTGAATAATATTTCCTGAATATTTTTGGTCTGTTGGCAACAAGGTTCGACTCATTTTCCGCTCTGTCCTATAATCACTGGATGATTTCTTTGTTATATGTGATACTAAAGCAAATATCTTTACATTCTCCACTTCCTTTCAACAAAAAAGCCTAAACAATAAATAATCTGCACATTAACCTATAAAGAAGCCACGGCTGAACTCTGCATGTTCAGAATCTCTCTGTAAACTTATCAGAGCGTTTCCTGAACCATTAACTGTGAATGTCGTAACAGTCGTGGTGTATTTGGCCTCTGCTGGTGAAGAACGTAAACTCAGTCTGATAGCACCAGAACTGCAGAGCAGAATATTGTGAACACGCCGGCCTGACAGGAAGCCGATTAACCCGACGCAGGAAGGGGGAGCTGCTTCGGCAGAGAGAAGTGTTTGTTTCCACCAATGAGGACCGAGTCCTCGGGAGTTTAATCTCTAACCAGGCCAGACGTCCTGGCTGCGGTCGAACCAGCAGATCCGACCGTTCCTCCATCGAGCAGAGTGTTGGAGGCTCGAGGTGACGCCCTCGTTTCCAGACAGGTAACCAAAGGACATTCTGCCCCACGTCCATCGTTAGCTGACCACAGAGGTCAAAGGGCTGCTGCTGACTGTTTGAGCCGACTCCTCGAACGACTCCAACTGAGGCTGTCAGCAGGTGCACTCTGCACCTCCTAAACTCCTCCCTCGGCAGGAGGCTCCCCTCGGCTCAGTCAGCACATGGAGATGGTGACGTTGATCCCCAGGTTACCATTGTCAGCGAACAGATGGGCGATGGAGGTGTCGAAGACCAGGCAGTCACTGTTCATGATGGCGGCGGCCACGCCATCGTGGATGGAGCGCGGCGTGGCCTCCCAGGTGAGCCGGCGCCGGTTGCCGTTTAGCTCCAGGCGATAAGCGAAGTTTTCGGCCTGCTTCCGGGTGCCGATGAGCAGCACGACAGCAAAGAACTGCTGGTGACCTTCATACTTCTCCTGCTTCTCCAGCACCAGCATGAAGTGGTGGCTGAAACATGACTGCATCATCACCCAGTCGACGGCGCCCGGCAGATTGATGTCTGTCGCCAGGAAAACGATGTCCTCCCCCTGCAGCACGGAAACAAGTACCGATTAGGAAGAACTCAACGTTTTCACACTTCACACCTGAAATCATGAGGAAAAAAGCTGAAGAACCAGGAAGTGCTGTGGTGTCAGAGACGTGAGCAGAAAAGGTGAAACACTTGTGATCCCGTTTCTACACAGTGCCGTGTTTCTCTGTTTCGCTGCTGAGGATTCCTTAATAATTTACATTGTTTGTCTCAGCAGCTTGTACACCTGATGTGTAGGATGTCCTGAAATCTCTCCTAGCTGCTTCCAACTACATCCTGCATGTTCAGTTGGTGAGTAGTTAAATCTGCTGGTTACTTCAAACGGCGCTTTTGTTTGATTCAGAGGTTCCACTGAGACTGAATGCAGGGCTTTACACTGGTTAACGGTTGGAACGCTGACATGACAGCTCGACATTCATTGTGGATGCATTGTGTTAAAGCCCCAAAGTGCAGAAACAGTCAGAAGGACAGGCTGCAAACAAAGATGGTTCCCACTTTGCCCGTGTTTCTACCCCATACTGTGTGTCTGTAGAATCAAAGTTTGGATCTTGACCTGCAGCGTGGTGATGGACTTGTGAGCGTGCATGAGGTGAGGCATGACGGCCTCCAGTGAGCCATGCCACTTGCAGGTGGCTCCTGGGCACGGGCAGGTGTACGGCCTGAACTCGCACACCTCCTCGTGATCGGGCTTCTCGCTGTGGTGAAGAGACAGCGGGCAGCCGGCTGACGAATACTGCAGGGAGGACACACAACACAGTTAGAGGCACGCTCGACCTGAAACATCAGCTGCTGAAGGAAAGTCGCATCTCACATGAATATTACATCAAGGAAATTGACCTTTTTCCCTCACTGACAATCTACTTGATCTAATGTGGAAGTGCCTTAAACTTGCATTCTTTTCAATGTTGTAACATGACGGGGAAAATGACCCTTGGCCATGACCGGTGTTACCGCTTTGATGAGTTCATGGACTCACTCAGATCATACTTAATAAAAGTCCATTAGAGTCAAAGAATGGTTATGCTCACTGGCTAACGTACAGTTTTTCTGCCATCGTACGGTTTCTTGTTGAGATCCGGCCCTCGCCATCCAGGTTCAGCGTAAACACTCATCTTGAGGAAGTAACAACATTTATACTTTCTACAGTTAAAACTACGCTGTGTGCTTAAAACAGAATAAACACAGAAAAGTTGTAATATTTTTGGTCATTGTTAGTTTGGTTCGTTTTAAAAACTAAACTGAAACATTGTTGTGTTAGTCCAGGTCCAACACAAACCACTTTTCATTTCAGCGGTTCATTGATGCTTCTGTACTGATGTTTTGCCATTTCCACATTTTTCCTCCTGATAAATGTCTGAACTGTTGCCTCGGCTCAGAGGACATTAAATGAGGAGTAATTTAAATTTTCTGGATGAATTAAGAAGCTGGGATATAAAGACAGCCGATGGCTGCTGCCTTTATGCAGACAGGAGTGCGTTACTGTAATGGCTGCAGCTGTCTCCTTCATTTTCTGAAACGCTGAAGGTCACAGCGGTGAGACTCTCCCTCCCTCATCCCGTTTCATCTCCAACAACAGACTGACTACAGACAGACGGAGCTTATAGCGGGGCATGAAGGGGGGGGAGTGATGAGGAAGGCAGTAAATGAGGTATGAAAACAGCGAGGCGGTGAGGAGCTCAGGGAGACGGGAAGGCTCTCGGGGGAAGCGGACGATGTCGTTAGTGATGCCGTTTGAACATCGCCCCCTGGTTTTGGCGTGCTGGGAGAGCATCCATAAACATGAGGGGAGACACATCCAGACGAGAACGGCGTGTTCAGAAGATGACTGCTGATTGGGTGGTTTGACACCGGAACACCACACAGTACACGCTCTGCACCCAGCTGTCACAGCACATCATCGAGATATGGATCCATTATTTATACATCAAATATATGCAGGAGAGTAGCTTTGAACAGAAAACAGGATCCCAGATGCAGAACGGACATCTGTTCCATGTCTCTGATGTTCAATGGCATATCTTTCCCAGTCTTACTAACGCGGTGCTGGAATGGGGCAGACGTGTGCCCCGAAGATTTTTAAACTTCAGGAAGCACGTCTCAGGTCTCATTGGCCACTTTGTTCAGCTAAAGCATGATCTCATTTTAAGATTCTTCAAACTTTGAGACCTTTTTCCATAGTTCTTCTAAGTCTTGGAGATAGTTCACTCTTCTTAAGCTCAACTTCTACATCGGTGTAGCCTACACAAGGTTCAACTGTAGCACTTACATTACATTCATACTATACATTAGTCAGTTCAAACTGATCCATTCTGCCGATCAAGGTGAAAAATGGTGACAGAAGCAGCTGGAAATGTGAGGAAATAATGTGAGGAAATAATCACAGTAATTGTGGGCTGTGCCAACGTGACATTAGCTGTACTGAGAGTGCAAGTCAGGTTATGGAGTAAGCTCTGCGTAAGGGTTTCAGGATATGGTAAATGGCCTGTGTTTGTAAAGCACTTTACTAGTCCCCAAGGACCTCAAAGCGCTTTACATATCCAGTCATCCACCCACTGGTGATGGCAGCTACATTGTAGCCACAGCCACCCTGGGGCGCACTGACAGAGGCGAGGCTGCCGGACACTGGCGCCACCGGGCCCTCTGACCACCACCAGTAGGCAACGGGTGAAGTGTCTTGCCCAAGGACACAACGGCCGAGACTGTCCGAGCCGGGGCTCGAACCGGCAACCTTCCGATTACAAGGCGAACTCCCAACTCTTGAGCCACGATCGCCACCAGGATACTCCGTAGACTCAACACAAAAGTACAAAGTAAAGTATGACTGAGTGTTTCTCTAGGACTTAAGAACCATCAGTACGTTCACACCAAACACAAAGTTTTTCTTGAACTTTATGTTCTGCTCCTCCTCTTCCCATCAGCTGGGCAATTTTTCTGTGTCCATCATGAATGATTATGTTCAAGCAAGAACCAGGTAAACCTGTTTTGCCTCTGGTCTGTTTTTCAGGGATTTTGGTTTTTAGCAGAGATGGCACGATACCACTTTTTCATGTCCGATACCGATATGAATCCGATATAGTGTGTTTTTAATATCTTGCTGCATTTTGTATAAGTTCATACTCAAGTTTTAAAAAAACAAAACATTAAAGCTATTCTGTTATACCTGTATGCAAAAAAAAAACACACTGCACCCAAAATATTTCATAATTCAGCAACACTCATCAGTTTAATGAACTTAAACCTGCACCATCCTCCCTATTCTGGTATTTTAAAGAGTACTTAGCAGAAATATTAAGCCTAAATATTTAACCTAACTAATAGGGTCGCCCACTCGCAGCAAGAAAAAAAACCCCCCAAAAAAACCCATAGGGAACCACCCCCCACCCTCCGCCTCGTGATGCTTAATCAACATAATCTACTTTAATTTAATGCATGTCTAAAAAAAAATGCACATAAATCAATTATTTTTCCATCAATTCAACATCTTACTTCAACAGAACTGCAGACTGCACAGGTGGTGCCTTCCAAAAGCAAAAAGTACTACAGCTTAGTATTGCACTTAATAGTTACAGTAATGCACTTCTATACATCTTACATCAGATGAAAACTTTGGTTGTAAGATTCAGATAATTATTTATTAAAAGCTGGACATGACAGAAAAAGAAAGAAAAGTATGTCTTTGTGCCCCCTTTTCCCTGTTCATGCCCTATCGGCCCCCCTGGCTAAACTTTGCTAGCTCCGCCCCTGCACAGTTACGTCAGCTGTAGAAAAAGATCCTGGTGTAGAAAGTAATATTAAATACATTCTAACAACAGCTGATCAAGCTTAAACGTGCTGCTGTTGTTCAGCCGCTGGTTTCCTCTTTCTGGTGCAAAGTGGACCAAAAACAAACAAGAGAGACGGACTCACGACAGAAAAGCCGATCAGCTGATCAGTGATCAGTTTCACGATTGAAGTAGCAGCAGGAGAGAGAGAGGCAGTCGCTCCATATATCGGTTGTTAAGCTTAACACTGGAATGCTTTACAGACATTCAGAGATGAACTTACACACTTGCTTTACTTCTCTGGGATATCTTCCTCGGAGATGAAATGCTGGTTTGGTAGCGACGCTCCGAATGCTCAACCAGGTCTCGCACGCCACAGCCGCTCTATCACGTGAGCACACTGCTGCGACGTGCTACGGTTATGAGCAGAGTTACGCCATGTCACAAGTTTTGTGAGGTGCTTTGATGATATTTAATGGATCGGATTACATTTTTTATTTCTCTCTGATATCGATCCAGTCATTTAGGTCAGTATCGGACCGATTCGTGATATCGGATCGGTCCGTCTCTAGTTTTTAGTTCCTTCCTCAGTCTCTAGACTTCATTTAGACTCCTGCAGCAAATCTACATCCAACTCACGCATTAACCACAAAACCCTTTTAACTCCCACACAGCAACGTTTCACGCCATCCAAGTTGCCGTGGTATGTGTCGGCCTAATGTGTAGTCAGATGCACATCAGGTTATGTAAAAGGTTTTAGGTTAGGGTTAAACTGGGGTTCTGGTTCTGGTGTTAGCCATGAACCCGATGCAGAAGTACAATTCAAGTTTAGGAGTAACTGATATTTAGTGTCGGAGTTCCATCCATCCTTTTTTCCTGCTTATCTGGGGCCAGGTCACCGGGGCAGCGGTCCAAGCAGGGAAGCCTCCTCCAGCGAGTCCTGGCTCTGCCTGACAGTCGATTTAGAAATTAGCTAATTTTTCTAACAGTCGTTAAAACTCTTGTTAAGTTATGAGTCACGCACAGCTCAGAGCTGGAGGTCAAGCAGGAATGCAGAGCAACCGGTGAATTAACAGCTTCACGTTCACGCTTTGCTACATTGGGAATGAGGTGGGTTGAGTTTGGCGTGGGGAGTTTCAAGCTTGTTTTGGATCTCTGGTCCTCGAGTGGAGCAGGTCTGCTGTGGCTGAGAGAGCTGAGAAAATGAAACGGACCAAACTCACAGCTCTGATCATGTTGTCCTCAGTGTCAGTGACACGGCAAACGCCAGCATTCCCACTGATTCAATGCAACTGGTGTAAATGCAAAAGAAAAAAGCTTCTGAAGCTTTGCTGTTCTTGAAGGATGGGGAGCAGGTTGTTACCCTCAGGACGCTCAGAGAACTCTTTGGTGATAAAGTGGAACATATTTAGCCTCCTGAGCTTCAGCCGCTACAGTCTCCACCCAACGAAACATTCTCACGCCAAACAAGACGCTGTGATTTCTGCTAATGTGTGCTTATAATACAGTGAGGATAAAATGTCTGACAGCAGATCTGCCTTTGTTGAAGCTCATTATTGAGGCATTCTGGCCAGTGTAGTAATCATTTAAGCTGTAAAGCATCACTCTGCTGCCTAAACACAATAAACAAACCTCAAACACGCTCTGTTAATAAAATAGGATATAACCGGTTTTGGCTAAGCCTGAAGAACTGCTGTCAGAGACTGAGCGTTATCTCAGTCGGCAGCACGATAAGTAGATTAACGTCTGGAAGGCGACTGCTGGAGAGGGTCTGGCTGTCAGGATGGATAAGGAGCACACCTACACATCTGCAGGAGGAGAAAACAGGATGATCCTCCATTTATTCACTAATGTATAACACGAACCACTTCCTGTTTGTGTTAACACAGATCTGGTGAAACACTTGTCTACTACAACAGGCAGCACAACCTGCTGCGAGGTCAGGAGACAGCATCAGACTCATGACCAGGAGCCCAGTTCAAGCCTGTGAGGACTAGAGCTCCTCTTTCCAGTAACCGATGACTAACCAACAAACTGACAGTTTCACTCAGTTTCTCAACTAAGTCCAGGCTTTAAACAAAAGCTCTCAATGAAATGAGACTTTTCAGACAAATTCAACCAGATCTGGCTCGTTAGCTTCCTTCAGACTCCCATTTCTGAGAGACAATCTGCATAACGTAGTTTGAATTTTCCCCCCAACTGAAGGTTATGCTGATGCCTCCTATGGATGTTTCTGGGGTATCCAGGTTACCTGGATCTAAACTGAGAGCAGATGATAAATTAACCAGTGATAAACTTAAATATGCTATGATGGGTTGACCAGTTGGCGAAGAATACGCTGACTAGCCACTTCCTGTGGGTAACACTATTACAGCACCCCATTTGTTCATAGAGCTTTTAGTAACTTGAGAGTTTGGTGTATGGATGTCATCTCAATGCAACCCCACCAAAGAGACAGTTCAGCTCTAGAGACAATCGATAACCAAGGGACACAAAATAGCCTCGACAGCATTAATGATCAGAATAATGTAGCAGGCATGAAGCCACTGCAGGCGAAGTCCTCGATCGCTGCTCAGCAGGAGCTTTACTCAGTGATTAAATATTTACGATCTGCGGGTCAAAACACAGCAGCGGCTTCCTGGAAAGGGCAGCAGACACAAAGCCCACATTAACCGACTTCTATTCATTAAAGCAAACTGCTGGTTCAGATGTAACAAGCGCAGCTCTCTGAATTATTAACTTGTAAGCTCATTTATAAACTTACATGAGTTGTTCTTCATTTGTCCTGGGTTTAGATTATTTATTTGGAATGATTACTTAGTTGAAATTGTGATTTATTAACTACAACCTATAAAAAAAATGTAATATGAATATTCATCTGTTGTCCAAAACCCAGAAAACATGTCCACCACCTTCTGAAGCCAAAACGCAGATATGAGCAGAACTAAAAACAACGACCTGATTTCCACGATCAATTTTCAGGACTCGATTTAGAACAGGTCAGAACATTTTGTCACTTTGTGCCAAACACACAGCAGGCAGGAATCCTCTTATCCAGATTGTTTTAGCAGAGGATTTAGAACAAAACCTGTGCAGCGTCTCATCAGGACTCAGACGGCACAACCTGCTGTCAGGAAACACCTCGCAGTCCTGACCAACACAGGCTGAAGATCTCTGCATTAGTCTGCTGTGAATCTGATGAATCAACATCTGTCATGTACAGGAAAACCAAAACTGTAGAGTAAACTGTTGGGTTTAAAAGTATGTACTGAGAGTTACGGGCAAACCAAATGTATGCAGGGTTTTCTCACAGAGGAAGCATGGATGATGAAAAACCTGTTGGTCGAAGCACAAACCCCGTGGAACACCACGGACAACTTGTGTGTGAAGCAGATAAATAGATGTGATTCAAACCAGCACATTTCCTTTAAAGCCAACATGTGCTCAGGTAGCTGCAGTGAAAAGCTGCACTGTAAATATAAGTGTCTCATTATGTTCGATGAATTTCATCTTTGTGGTCTTAAAGTTTTTTTTCATTTGCTGAGTCATGTTTTGATTATCAGTCAGCCATAAAAGAGAAAACCAGCTCTGTGCAGCCGAGGTATCAAACTCCACCCTCGACCATCAAGGCTGGTTTTTAGGGTAGCTAAATCTTCACATCCATTAACCTCATTTCATCATCGATCTCAGTCAAACTTACTGGACTCATTTGTTCCTAATAAAAACCCGACTGCAGAGGAGGGAGGCTTCTTTACCCCTAACTCGTTTAGCAGCACGTCTCGCTCAGCCTCTCTGATCCTTTCAGCCTGATTGGTATTGATCGTGCTGGGCTCAGCTGAGTGCTTTCCTGGCTGTGCTGCTGCTTCAGCCGGTGCAGATCTGATGAATCTGTTCTGTTGGGATTGGTGAGACGATGAAGGGCGCTGTGGTTCAGGATAATGGTTTTGGTATTCCTGCCGGCTGTTCACCACCTGCCTGAGGATGCTGCTTGTGATTACAGACACATATGTGCACAGTGAACGGCATCTAAATACGAGCTGGGACTCTGGTTCACTTAACCAACTCTGGATTTGTCATTCGCCTCACAAAGGTGGCTTTTGTCTCTCCATTTCAACAAAGCCTATTTTTAGACCCCTTTATTCTTTTTTATTTTTAGTCATCTCTTCAAGGAGCCTGACAAGCTTATCAAACTCTGCACATATCTTAGAAGTTATGAAAATGTGTATACCTCAGTGATTATCTCTATGAGAGATGCAGCCACATCCTAAGACGTTGATAAAGCCTCCTAAAGCAGTCATGCTCAAACATTGTAAACCCACAGCACACCTGCAGTCAAGAAGAGACCCTTTCACCTTATTATTAGACTAAGACATACGCCATAGCACCTTTGCTCTACCGACACTTCTCACAACCGCAACTTTGCAGTAAGCTAAAGCACATCAACTAACCTCCATTGCCTTATCAGATACTTTCAGACAGTCTTCCTGCCTCTGGTTGAAAGCAGTGTTTCTTTAGTTCACTTGCGGTTTAGATTTAGTCGAATGAAGCAGTTGGTCTGTAGGCCGATGTAACCGCCAGTACGCTGCAGAATCAGATGATGCTCGTGGTCTTTTCAAGACCTTGTGAGGAAAAAACGATGCGACTGGTATGGTATTAGCTCTGACATGAAAAGGTGCACCTCTGCAGATGCGTTAATTGCCAAAGACATATTCAACTGACGTTGCAGCGAGGCCCCAGTCCTTTGGATGAACACCAGCTTCACCCTTTGCATTGCAGCTGGTATTTCCTGCTTCACTCTGCGACCATGATCAGTGAAGTAACACATGAACTGGACCTCACAGTTCAAGGCGGAAAGACGCAAGATTGCAACAAAAAGGACGACCAACGCTACAGGATCCAACCACCGAGCGAGGAAATTCGCGCAGACGTAGCTCAGCGATACCGGCGAGAACTGTCGCAATCCGGCTTCACGTGCAGCACAACTTTACAGTAAGCTTTTGAAAAGCTCTGGTGTACACTACAGTCCATAAGCTCAGTGTTGGTTCATTCCCTACTTTGTTTAGTGTAACATACGCTCGCTCAGAGGACATTATACTAGAGACAAAATCTGAACAGTCAGATGTTTACGACGTGAAAGACACATGGACACGCATCACTGCAACTTGTAGATCGAGCTTCTCTTTCAGCCATCTTGCCTCAAACTGAACTACGTGAGGTGCGTTTGATTCATAACAAGACTCAACAAACGTTTGAAGGAAGTGTAAAGTTTTTGTGCTCTTTAAAACATGACACATGTTACGTTATGTTATGGAGTTCCACAGGGTTCAGTGCTAGGACCAATTCTGTTTACATTATACATGCTTTCCTTAGGCAGCATCATTAGAAGACATAGCATACATTTACACTGCTATGC
>NW_024583049.1:111143-133006 GCF_018398535.1 Haplochromis burtoni
GCACATCAACTAACCTCCATTGCCTTATCAGATACTTTCAGACAGTCTTCCTGCCTCTGGTTGAAAGAAGTGTTTCTTTAGTTCACTTGCGGTTTAGATTTAGTCGAATGAAGCAGTTGGTCTGTAGGCCGATGTAACCGCCAGTACGCTGCAGAATCAGATGATGCTCGTGGTCTTTTCAAGACCTTGTGAGGAAAAAACGATGCGACTGGTATGGTATTAGCTCTGACATGAAAAGGTGCACCTCTGCAGATGCGTTAATTGCCAAAGACATATTCAACTGACGTTGCAGCGAGGCCCCAGTCCTTTGGATGAACACCAGCTTCACCCTTTGCATTGCAGCTGGTATTTCCTGCTTCACTCTGCGACCATGATCAGTGAAGTAACACATGAACTGGACCTCACAGTTCAAGGCGGAAAGACGCAAGACTGCAACAAAAAGGACGACCAACGCTACAGGATCCAACCACCGAGCGAGGAAATTCGCGCAGACGTAGCTCAGCGATACCGGCGAGAACTGTCGCAATCCGGCTTCACGTGCAGCACAACTTTACAGTAAGCTTTTGAAAAGCTCTGGTGTACACGACAGTCCATAAGCTCAGTGTTGGTTCATTCCCTACTTTGTTTAGTGTAACATACGCTCGCTCAGAGGACATTATACTAGAGACAAAATCTGAACAGTCAGATGTTTACGACGTGAAAGACACATGGACACGCATCACTGCTAACTTGTAGATCGAGCTTCTCTTTCAGCCATCTTGCCTCAAACTGAACTACGTGAGGTGCGTTTGATTCATAACAGACTCCAGTTTGTAGGAAGTGTAAGAGTTGTCGCTCTTCACACACTGAGGTTAATTATGGAGTTCCACAGGGTTCAGTGCTAGGACCAATTCTGTTTACATTATACATGCTTCCCTTAGGCAGCATCATTAGAAGACATAGCATACATTTACACTGCTATGCAGATGACACCCAGCTCTATCTGTCCATGAAGCCAGATGAACACACACCAATGAGTTAAACTGCAGGAATGTCTTAAAGACATAAAGACCTGGATGGCCGCTAACTTTCTGCTTCTTAATTCAGATCAAACTGAGGTTATTGTACTCGGCCCTGAAAAGCTTAGAAATATGGTATCTAACCAGATTCTTACTCTGGATGGCATTACCTTGGCCTCCAGTAACGACTGTGAGGAACCTTGGAGTCATTTTTGACCAGGACATGTCCTTCAACGCACATATTAAACAAATATGTAAGACTGCTTTCTTCCATTTGCTGCAACATCTCTAAAGTTAGAAATATCCTGTCTCAGAGTGACGCTGAAAAACTAGTTCATGCATTTATTACTTCCAGGCTGGACGACTGTAATTCATTATTATCAGGATGTCCAAAAACTCCCTGAAAAGCCTTCAGCTAATCCAAAATGCTGCAGCAAGAGTCCTGACAGGGACTAGAAAGAGAGAGCAGATTTCTCCTGTTTTGGCTTCCCTTCATTGGCTTCCTGTTAAATCCAGAGAATTCAAAATCCTGCTCCTCACATACAAGGTCTTAAATAATCAGGCCCCATCTTATCTTAATGACCTTGTAGTACCATATCACCCTATTAGAGCACTTCGCTCTCGCTCTGCAGGCCTACTTGTTGTTCCTAGAGTATTTAAAAGTAGAATGGGAGGCAGAGCCTTCAGTTTTCAGGCCCCTCTTCTGTGGAACCAGCTTCCAGTTTGGATTCAGGAGACAGACACTATCTCTACTTTCAAGATTAGGCTTCAAACTTTCCTTTTTGCTAAAGCATATAGTTAGGGCTGGACCAGGTGACCCTGAATCCTCCCTTAGTTATGCTGCAATAGACGTAGGCTGCCGGGGGATTCCCATGATGCACTGGGTTTCTTCTCACTATGTATTAACAGACCTCTCTGCATTGAATCATATCTGTTATTAACCTCTGTCTCTCTTCCACAGCATGTCTTTATCCTGTCTTCCTTCTCTCACCCCAACCAATCACAGCAGATGGCCCCGCCCCTCCCTGAGCCTGGTTCTGCCGGAGGTTTCTTCCTGTTAAAAGGGAGTTTTTCCTTCCCACTGTCGCCAAAGTGCTGCTCATAGGGGGTCATATGATTGTTGGGTTTTTCTCTGTATCTATTATTGTACGATCTACTGTACGATATAAAGCGCCTTGAGGCGACTGTTGTGATTTGGCGCTATATAAATAAAATTGAATTGAATTATGTCTGGGCATCCATAAACAAAATGTGATGATGTGTTTTAAAATAAAAATAAACTGAAAATCTGTCTTGACGCAGCCGTACGTTAAAGCTCGCCGGCATCATTCAGGACTCACCTGACTGCCCGGCAGGGGTTTGGTGCGTCCGACAGGTCGACGGGCTCTGTCCCTGACCTCTGACCCATGCTGCTGCTGCTGTACGGTGTTAGCGGTCAGCCCTGCAGCACTAGCTGAACCAACCCCATGGCGGTGATGCCAGCCCAGAAGGCAGCGCCAGTGAGCCAACTCTCTGAGCAGAGGTAGGCAGGAGGCTGGGCACAGCATCGGCACAGGCTAGAGCTGCAACAATTTTACTGTGAAAGACAACTGAGTATTTTCTGGTTCTGTTGGGTGGACAAAACAAGACATTTGAACTCATCACTATGGACAATGACGAAGGCTGACTACTGCTGAAGCCGACAGCTCACCAGCATAAAAGTCTCTCACTCTTTTAAACACTACAAGTCAGAATCAAAACTGAGTTAAAGTTCTTCTGCACATGCTCCATGTGTGCAATTCCTTTCTTTGAAATTTGTCCTGGAAACTCAGAGGCTCCAATCTAAATTTAACTTTGATTTCTCAAGTCTTTTGTCCCTTCGGGCTCACCATACTGAACCAGACAGGAGGACAAAACAAGCAGCAGCTGTTCAGACAGACTGCAGAGCCACGTGGAGATCATATAGCAGACTGATCAGAAGTTCACAGGAGGACAGAGACCGGACGAGCGTCTGACCATGTTTGGTTTCTGTTTAACTCACGAAGTCAGACGATTGGCCTCAGTCTGCTTTAGTGTGAGCTCTCAGATTTACTGCAAGAGTCTTGAAAACAAACACAATGAGTTTGGTTTGAATACATGCTTACAGTACAGGAGCACCTTTATAGTCACACTAAGTATCCAAAACCATAGTAAAGCTATTAATCAGTACATTTTCCAACAGAATGGTGTGTTTAGAAAAAAAATGACCTCTTCTGTTTTCATGATCAACTTCAAAGGACCATGAAATAAAACCAAGCTGATGGGTTCAAACATCTTGCTTATTCTTCTCAGTAAAAGATTTCAAAGTATGAAACAAAAAACACACATTAATTATCAACAACGTTGATAAATGAAACAACCTCATGTTAGTTGGATTAAATAATGGGGACTTTTTTTTTTTATACAAATATTTTTCTAATTGTCCACAAATCTCATGTTCAGGCTCAAACCCTCACCTGTGACTGTAAAGTGTGCTTCAGCATCCTTTGGTTTGGGAGGCTGCTTCCATGGTTTTGTTCTCACTGTGAGGAATCTGTGTGGAAACCGGAGCCTGAGCAGCGTTAGCCTTCACCGCACGCACCATGTGAGTTTATAGAGCCATATTGCTATTTAAAATAAAAATCTGAGTGATTTTCAGTGATGATGGCTGTTTTTGTTTTGATTTATCAAAGAACAAAAAGAAATGACATGGTCTGTGAATATAAGGCCAGATACACATCAGCCACTGCCAGCAGTAAATTAGCAAAAATCACAGCGACAGGCCGGCTATAGCGATGCTGCTGATCTCGATAGACTATAGAAATAAACACATACAAAGAGCCTGCTGCAGAAACACTTTAGGTCTTTATTGCTAACTGCATTAAGTTTTCTGACAGGTGGACGATGAGACAGGTGCTAGCTGCTGCTACGCTTCACCTCAGCTAACTGCAGAATCCTTGGACTGGATCTCTGTGCTGTGTGAGTCTATTTGAGCATTTTTAATGCAATGATCCAATAACAGGCCCGTGTGAGGCTAATTCTACTAGATATGGTAGCAAGTAACAATAGTTATATTGTTACTTGCTACAGTTATTTGATATTATATTTTGCACTATCCTACTGTATACTTCTATTGTACATATTGTATATCTTATTCCTCTCTCTGCTGCATTGAGCATGTGTATGACAAAAGAATTTCCCTCGGGATAAATAAAGTTCTTCTTATCTTAAATTCTACAGTATCTGAGCATTAATTAGCAGGTATCCGTGTGTCTGTGAGGCACCATTACAGCCAGGCTAGCTAACGTTAGTTGCTAACGTAACACCCTGTTGTCCAAATACAGTCCAACATGGCAGCAGCCAAAACACCAACACCGAGACCAACAAACCAACACTCTTTCTTTTTATATTAGAGTCAGTTAGGCACCGTTTTCATTTACTGAAAACTCTTCATACACTTTTAAATTTATAACTTTTTAATGTTTTTGTGGTGAAATTGTAGCAGACTGTGACTCAAAACACAGGTTTAGTGTTTAGTTTAGTTTGAGAGGGTATGAACATGAGCTTTGTTGGCAGAAAGAATAAAATGTTTTATATTATTTTTGATTATAAAATAAAAGAACTTGGAAATATTTAAAACTAAAAATGTTTGATGTCCAACGTCACACGTCAGCTACCCCCCAATTTGTTTAAGCAGCGCCACCCTGTGGTTCAGTGTGAATGTTTATTCTAATTGTTAATTAATCTGCCAATTATTTTCACGTTTCATCGTCTGGGTTTAAACTGCCCAAAGACACTCAGTGATTTTACAGCATTTTGGAATGAAGCGTTTTCTTTGCTGCAGTGATTAACACATTCACTGTGCACGCCAGTTTGAGACCCGGACACAAATACAAGATCCGGGTCACGAGAGTACTCCGAGTGCTGGTCCCAAGTCCGGATCAAGTGGAGGAAGATCCAAACCAAAACATGTGGGGGCCGTTTAAGAAACACCGGAGCAGCCAAAAGAGACTTACGTGCTCGCTGTTTTCCATCTAATGTAGATGAAATTGATTCAGTTTAGTTTTATTTATGTTTTATTTATTATTATATGCCGATTCACACTAACAGCCACCTCAGTGTAACGCTTAATTCAACTGTTTTTTGCTGTAAATTTGTTTCTTTAAATCTGTGAAAACACCGAGCCTCCGAGTCAAACCACAAATGCTGTACAAACAACATAAAACAGTGAAACGTCTCTAACATGGGAGGAAGTAGAAATAGAAATTTTTTTCATTGGCTTTTTTTTGGCTTGAAGAGCAACAAGCAGTAACACAATCGACAATCAAATACTCATTGTTGCTGCTTCACTGTACACATATTTATTATCATTTTAATTAATGAGGAAATTAACTGGCAGATTAATCAATCAGACCCACAGCTGCACCACCAACATGAATCAGGTAATCGATTACTTTGACAAACAAAAACATTTTCATACGTTGTTCTGATCAACAGCTGACAGCATTCGTCTCCAGTTCAGGCGGTAAAACATCAACATCGGTTCAAACCAACCTGATGACTCAAATCAATCGATAATCGATCGGTAAACGTACCAGAACCTGTCGGATCAAACAGACGCAGCCGTAATGCAGCTGAACCTCGCTCGCCCGCTCTCCCTCTCCTGCTGCAGCAGCAGAAAAGAAAACACGGACAGCTGTTTTCTTCTTCTGTGGTGACGAAAAAACAAAACGCGCAGGGTCTAAACACACGCGCACACACACGCACACTCTGAGTGTGAGCTGTGTGGCGTCCGTCTGACTGACCGGCGGTGAATAACACCGACACACACTCGATCACTGTTTCTGGTTTTTAGTGAATGTCTCTCGGAGCTCTCCCTCTGTCTGTCTGAGCAGCAGAAAAACGTGCGTCCTCCAACCGACACTGCAGCGTGTGCGCGCACACAGCACACACACAGTGGGGGCGGGGAAACATGATAGAGAGAAAGGGGAGTATCGAGTGCCATCCTCCTCCTCCAAGCATCTGTCAGCACTGCTCTGCATGCACAGTGTGTGTGTGTGTGTGTGTGTGTGTGTGAGACCAAACACAGGACCTCTGTCTTCACTCTTTTGCTTTGTTGTGAATATAGAAATAAAATAATTTCTATTCAATTTTATTTCTATTGCAACATATTGGTAAAAAGGGTAAATGGCCTGTATTTGTATAGCGCTTTACACATCCAGTCATCCACCCATTCACACACTGGTGACACAGTGTGTGACCAATACAACAACAATTTCCTCAAGGTGCTTTATACTGTGAGGTAAAGACCTTACAGTAATACAAAGAAAGTAGACAGTGTCTGTCTCCTGAATCCAAACTGGAAGCTGGTTGGAAGAAGGGCCTGAAAACTGAATCCCCATGAATTACAGTCGTCCAGCCTGGAAGTAATAAATGCATGAACTAGTTTTTCAGCGTCACTCTGAGACAGGATATTTCTAATTTTAGAGATGTTGCACAAATGGAAGAAAGCAGTCTTACATATTTGTTTAATATGTGCGTTGAAGGACATGTCCTGGTCAAAAATGACTCCAAGGTTCCTCACAGTGTTACTGGAGGCCAAGGTAATGCCATCCAGAGTAAGAATCTGCTTAGATACCATATTTCTAAGCTTTTCAGGGCCGAGTACAATAACCTCAGTTTGATCTGAATTAAGAAGCAGAAAGTTAGCGGCCATCCAGGTCTTTATGTCTTTAAGACATTCCTGCAGTTTAACTCATTGGTGTGTGTTATCTGGCTTCATGGACAGATAGAGCTGGGTGTCATCAGCATAGCAGTGAAAATGTATGCTATGTCTTCTAATGATGCTGCCTAAGGGAAGCATGTATAATGTAAACAGAATTGGTCCTAGCACTGAACCCTGTGGAACTCCATAATTAACAAAATCAGTCAGGTTTTGCCTGAAGTCTGTTCCTGGTGTCTGCCTCCTTACTGACAGCTCTTTAAAACAAATTCAATGCAAAATGCTGTTTGCTAGATTCACATCCACAAAGAAAACCACTACAAAGCGCTGATTCACTCCTGACATCTGTAATCATTCTGAATACAAAGCCTTCTCAGATTTGTTCATCTTGCACCACTGTCAGATCAACTGTAGAAGCTTTAAAAACATAAAAATTAAAGCTTTTTTCCAAAAGTCTATAAAAATGTACATGTGCCAGTAAAACTGACCTGACAGGTTTCAGGTAGGACGGTAAAATTATTGCCAAGATTAATTAACGTCTACATCATCACACCATCTTGTTTTCAGCAGCACAAAAGCTCTGCATCAAAGCGCAAACTGACTCGTTCACTAAACGTAAAGCCTCAAAGACACACAGTAAAGATTGATGTTTATGCCTCAGTTTAGATTGTGTATTTATCTTGTTGTATTTGACTTTGACTCTGTATTTTTACTTTTAAGAAAATGTTTCTTTAAAAAACAAAAAAGTAATATCACAAGTAAATAGAGGTTTTGTTTTCTGACGAATGAAACAAAAACATTTTAATTCCTAAAACAGAAGTCAGCGAGCAGTTTATTTTAAAAGACCTGTATTTTTTTCCTCTTTTGAATATTATTACTCATTAATAAGACAAAAGCATTTTTATCGATTAATCTATTGAGTTTTCCATCGAGTAATGGATTAGTAAAGTAATCGATAGTTGCAGCTCTACCTTCCAGCACACTGTCTCAGAGAGCCAGACAGTCAGCAGCCAAAGCTCTGCACAGGCGACTCTGAAACATCGTAACGTTTCAAGTTACCTTCACCTCCAGATCTGTGATGGTTTCACACTTAGGGCTGTGCGATAGGACCAAAATCTTATAACCTGATATAAGACATCTATCGTCCGATAACGATATAAATCACAAAAATGTAACATTTTCTGTGAATCTCGGGCAGCTCGACTTGTGTGAAGTGTTTCCAGCTGTGTGTCATGTAGCTGGAAACGAGTGTTTTAACAGATGCATAAAACGATGCATTTTTAGACATAAGTTGTAACGGCGCCGTTTCCTTTGTGAGTATTTATTACACGGCGTACTGCGGGGAAAAGCTGTTCTAACGTTTGAGTCTAAGGTTTATTTTTTAGCACCTGGCGGCTCTTTTTTACTTCTCATCCTAAATAATCTGCTCTTTCACGTGATTCAGTTTATTTTGAAAAGTCTCAACAGGATCTTGAGCTTTATTGTGAAAGGTTTATGTGGAAATTAAACATGCGGACATGCGATGGTGTTGCCATCGTTGTTGCGCTTGTCCGTCCGTAGTGTGGTTATATTAAATATAAGCGAAAGAGAGAACTTGAAGAAATGACCATCAAAACGGTGAAAACATATTGCCGTAAACAGTTTATTTTTGCGACACCACGAAACAAACGATAGCGTAAAATGAAACGATAGATGTTTTTATATCGTTATATCGAACAGCCCTATTCACACCTGTCAGCTTTTAGCTTTATGGTAAAACACCTTTTTATGCAGGTTTGTTAAGCTGATCAATAACCATGTTCAACCATCATTTTGTTTGTTTTTTCTATGACTGAGGAGAATGAGATTTTCACTGTGAAGAATTTGAAGCTTGTTCAAAGATCACCGTCAGCTGATCGAGCGTTGGCGATGCTAGCGTTAGCTGTGAGCGCTTACGGGAACCTCAGCTCACCGTTTTCAAGGAGTTACACAGAACTTCCTCCTGTTTGTCCAACGACTGAATGTTGCCAAATACAACCACCTCCTGGAGAAACCAGCAGCTTACCTCCTACCAGTCACCAGTAAAAATGAGGGAAATATATATTTAACGGCAGCTGGCATCCTTGTACATGCAGTGCTGCCATCTTCTGTCTCAGTCCGTTATTACACTCTTAAATCCTGCTACTCATTCCTGCGTGTTTTGTGATCTTACAAAGCTTCAAACGATGAGTCGACGATTAAATCAGTCGTCGAAGATTTTGATAGTCGACCTAATCGTGGCAGCCCTATTTGAAAACCATGGCACACAGTATATCAGCAGAAATGTGCATGACTAGCTTGACAGTTGATCCTTGCTGCTCTCTGTAGTTGCTTAAATACAATAAAGTTCCTACTCATCAAACCAGTGTTTTAGTATTTTGTAATAAAGCTACTGTGTTAGTGTACAGTGTTAATACTGGGACTGATCGATCTGCTTGTGTACTCACAAGCACGGCGCAAGATCATCGGGCCAGCTGCTCTTGGTGCAACCTAGGTCTCGGCTGAAGACCAGAGGAGACCGTGCCTTTGCCGTTGCTGCACCCAGGCTATGGAATACTCTCCCTCTTCATATTCGCGCGTCAGATTCCATTCAGTCTTTTAAATCACGTTTAAAAACGTATTTGTTTGATCTGGCATTTAAGGCGAATTAGGGTAATTTACATCTGGCTCTGTATTTAGATTATGTAATTATCTTATATTTTATATATTTGTAATTTATATTTTATTGTGATTTTATTTGTACTGCGATTTTACTGGAAAGCACTTTGGTGTACTTTGGTCTTAAAAATGTGCTATATAAATAAATTTTGATTGATTGATTTGAAATTTTGGGTCCTTCGCTCTAGTTAGTGTTGACGCAGCGCATGCCACATCCGATTTGTAAAGACAACTTACTGCTAAAGAGAGACAGACGGCAAAGTGGGCAGTACATCAGTTTAACATTAACTCGTTGCTGCAGCACTAAAGTGATCCCACATCTGAAAAAGCATGCGGGGCTGCTCGTGTGTTGAATTTATGGCAGTGAGGTGCAGGCCTTATCATTTGCTGCAGGAGTTCAGAATCATCGTTATTGTGGCAGTGTACATTCCTCCTGACGCTAATGCTAAGGAGGCGCTACGGGAGCTGTACGAGGCCGTCAGGGACCTGCAATCTCTCCACCCCGAGGGATTTTTCATTATCGCTGGGGACTTCAACCAAGCAAACCAAGGACATCAAGCTCAAAGAAAGTCAGTGATCTCTTTGCCTGGTCAGGAGATTCTCAGCGAATGTGGCGGGACATCCAAACACCTCTCAACCAGACGCAGTTAACACATGGGACTCAAAACAATGAGCCAGCATGGAAAACCAGCCCCTCGCCAGACAACCAAGTGCTGTCCCTGTCCACGGCCCGAGTGAAAGGACTCTCGCTAAAGTCAACCCACACAAAGCTGCTGGACCAGATAATATACCCGGACGTGTGCTCAGAGCCTGTGCTGACCAGCTGACCGATGTCCTAGGACAGCGGTCTCAAACCTTTTTTGCGCCACGGACCGGTTTATGCCCGACATTATTTTCACGGACCGGCCTTTAAGGTGTCGCGGATAAATACAACAACATGAAACTAGTACCGGTACCGAAAAAAAGAAGATTTATTCATAACACACGTGAACAGACCCAGGAAAACAGAGTTAACGATAAAAACAATAACAAAATAACGCTGAAAACCGATAAAAACCCTGAAAACCAGACATTTCACACCTGAGCCTCAACTCTCACGGCCCGGTACCAAACGACCCATGGACCGGTACCGGTCGAAGGCCCGGGGGTTGGGGACCGCTGTCCTAGCAGACGTCATCAACATGTCCCTGAGCCAAGCTGTTGTGCCACAATGCTTAAACCCCCCCCCCCAATCAGACCTGTGCCAAAGACAGCTACAGCCTCGGAGCTCAAATACTACTGCCCAGAAGCACTTACTCCAATCATCACGAAGTGCTTCGAGCAACTAGTCCTGAGTTACATCAAGAAGCAGCTCCCCCCCAAACTGGACCCACTACAGTTCGCATATCACGATCAATGGGTGATGCGATCTCATTGGCACTCTGCCTAGCTCTATCACACCTGGATCAACGCAACGCCCACATAAGAATGCTGTTCATTGATTTCAGCTCAGCATTCAACACCATCATCCGCCAACAGCTGATCAGCAAGCTGGACCTGCTCGGACTCAACACCTCCACCTGCAACTGGATCCTGGACATTCTCACTGATAGATAGTACAGGTTGGAAATACAAGATCCAACACCATCACACTGAGCATAGACGCCCTCCACCCCCCAGGAATGTGTGCTGAGCCCACTAATCACGCTGCTGACCCACGACTGCACCTAGCTCCAGCTCCAACACAATCCAAATGATCAAGTCTCCAGATGACACCCCAGTGGTGGGACTCATCAGGGACGATGATGATGCTGCATACAGAGAGGATGTGCAACAGCACTTTGGTGCAAGGACAATAATCTATGTCTCAATGTTGACTTTAGGAAGACCAAGGCTGTCCATCTCCAGCTCAGCATTACTGGTGTCGCAGTAGAGAGTGAAGAGCACCAGATTCTTCAGTGTTTGCATCACAGAGGACCAGCAACACCAAATCAGTGACAAAAAGAGCTCAGCAGCGACTGCACTTCCTGAGACGACTAAGGAAGGTTTTGCCTCCCCAAACCCATCCTTAACACCTTCCACAGATGCACCATGGAGAGCATCCTAACCAGCGGCATCACAGTCTGGTATGGAAACTGCCACAGTCTGACTGCAGAGCGCATTATTGGCAGCTCTGTACCCAGACTACAGGATGTTTACACCTCATGCTGCTATTCAGAAAGCCAATAGCATCACTGTCACGACTTAGCTAACATAAACTAATGTTAGTCTGTTAGCCACAAACAGCCAACCAACCACATGACGTCACATTCTGTACGACAGAAGATGACACCAAACATCTTTTTAAAACTTTAAGCACTTATTTCTTAAAGCTGGCTTCACAGACAGTGTAATATATGTCAGGTGTGAGAGGAGGACTTAGTGGTGTAAATCAGCCATTATATGTAGAGTTTCATGTCCTCTCTACCTCATAAAGGCTGCAGTTCTTCCTCCTACTGTAGAGAACAGCTCAGTAAATATTGGGTCCTACGTAGAATTTTCGGGCTTTTCAAAACACAAACCTCCCCTGAAAAACCCAAAACATCTGTGACCAAATGATTTGTATGGCTGACATCTACACCAGCCTGCAGACACTTACCAAGAAGCATTAGACGAGGAAGATCATCACAACAGAAACAAAAAACATATTTTAACAGCAACAGTGAAACAAATGAGCATGAGCCTGCTGTCTGCAGGAGGTATAACGACACAACATGATTACAGAGCAGCAGGACGTGTACGAGTGGTGAGGAGATTCTCGTGGGTTGAAATCTAAATGATGACGAAACGCTCGTCGACCAGCCAAATTTTATGCATGATCTTCACTTACAGCTTCAATAAACTCAAATTAAGCTGAATTTAATGTTTTCTCCCCTAAACTCTTGGGGACATATTCTGTTGAGGTCACGTGCACTGCATGAAAACACCACCAGAGGGCAGTCTGTCCTGTAACCAGCCTGCTGAGCTGAGCGAGTTGTGAAACATCTACTTTCAGTTTGTTTCAAGTCTTTCTGTACTATGCAGGTTGGAAACTGTGTCCATATCAGACCTCCTCTTCCTCCTCAGGGTCAGAGTCAGGACTCAGTTTTCAGCCGCCGACACACAATTCAACTTTAATGTGCGTGTAATGGAACCAGAGCCGCCGCTCCAATCAGTCGACACGCTGCGAGGCCAAAGGTATGTGGACAGCTGCACACTTGTTGGACATGTTATTTAAAACCTGGTCACGATTCTCACTCTACAGTCACTTTGGTATGCAGGAGATTAAAACACCGGTCATCCATTTTTATCTGCAGATTTTAGACAAACAGAGGAAACAATCAGCAGAGTGACGAGTCCTGATTAATCAGTGGACTCATCACTGCTGGCTGAACTATGTTTATTACAGTTACTGAACTAAACACAGACTTTCCTGGTTGTATTACTCTGACAGAGTATTAGGGCCACGTAAAGAAAATAAAAATCATTGATATTTTTGAGAATAAAACCAAATGATATTGCGAATGTGTACTTTAAAATGTGTTTTAGTTCCTTTATCACTGCACTGTGTTCATACACAGTGAGCATAAGGACACTGAAAAGAAAGGAAAAACCAATCAAACAAAAGAACAAACACACAATCGTGGAAGCGTTGGCCGAATTTGTACAAAATGAAATGGCAATGAACAAATGCCAGGATATTGATGATTACACCTGCAACAAAGAGGATGGACGTTATCACAAGATATGATAGGAAGATGTTTCAAAGCAAACAAATCCTCTACAAAATAACTAATTTGACTTTTTTCTTGAGATTTTGGTTTTATTCTCAAATTGATCAATCATATTTTTCCTAATGTCGTCCTAATACTCTTTCTATATTACATAATGAACTCTGTGACATGACTTTCCTTCACTGATTGCATGCAGTGAACTAAGCAGTGATGCTTCAACGTCCGATTATTACTACAGGCAGTGAACTCAGCACGTAAAAAATAAACAAATAAATCCCAATTTTGTGGAGTAACCTTTGACCTTTAACTCCGTTGACTGTGTGTCAGACGTTTTCTTGGAAAATAAATCGAAATTCTAGTTTGGCTCTGATGACGTCACGTGACAGGTGTGCGTGGAGGAAGTTGTGCACAAACTGAAGTGAAGAGAGTTGTGATGTAGTGTGTGAGTATCAGCTGGGCCGGTTTGTGTCTGTGGGTCTACCTTGCAGGGGAACGGCAGTGTGGAGGCCACCTTCTCCATGGCCAGGTTCCGGATGCTCGGGGTGAGCGGGCCTCGGCAGGTCGGGCAGCAGCTCAGCTTCTGCCGACACTGGTTACAGACCAGGTGACCCGCCTGGCACTGCAGGATAGGCGGCAGGACGTAGTCGAAGCATACCGGGCACTCGAATAGCGCCGTGAGCTCCGAGGATTGTCCGACGAGGCCGGTAGCCGGCATGGACACGGTGGAGGAAGGGGGAGCAGACCCCGACCCGGCCACGGAGCTCACGCCGGCGGCCGCTGCGGCAACAGAGGCGCCTGCCGCTCCCCCGTGCTTCCCTCCGCCTGCTTTCCCGGCCCCGAGTCCCCCACCTCCGGCTGAAGATGGACGACTCATAGCTTCCAGCTGCGGTCCCGTTCCTGAGAGCTGCCGAACAGGCGGTACCGTCATCTACTGTTTACTACCGGACGTCCCTCGAGGCCCCCGGAGACACAACATGGCGGCTGCTAGTTTGTATCGCCTGTCGGCTCCTGCCATTGGCCGCTACGTCAAAGATTGACAAGCCGCTCGGCCAATCAGAGAGTGGAGTCGTGTTCGGCTTGAAAGCAAAAGAAAAACAAACAGCGTCGCATAAAAGAACAAATATATACAATAGAACAGGAGAGAATATTGGTAACTTATTTAATTATAAATATTAAAAAATGAATGAAGTGAGAATTTAATGTTTTTCTCTTCTTTGCTTTTTGTTGTTGTTTTATTCTTTTTGTAACTGAGCAAAACACTTTTTTGTGGGATTTCCCGCTAAAATGATGAATCATGATAATTAAGCACCTCAGCGTGGTCGGAAACGGCTTTTGTGTCGGTCCTAGCAGAGCTGACCTGTTGTAGCCGCGCTGGGCTGCTCCTGCTTGGTGGCCAAAGTGCTGCAAACTTTTGTGAGTTTCATAATCTTCTACAAAGTTAAACAACTACGGAAACAGTTGTAATAAATTAAGAATTAACAGAACTCAAGCACGAGCAGTTTCCTTCATCCCTGAAAACCCACCACCCAATATTTATGCTTCTTTTTGTAAATGAATGACTCAATTACACCAAAAAGGGTTTAATTTAGAAGTTTACGCTCCCTGCTCAAATCACCTGAAACTCTCTGATGCCCTCTGCTGGATGTTAGACTGACGCGACCGCCTTCTTTGCCCTCATTATCTTCAAATCCAGCGGATGTTAATGAACGGAGACATGAAAGCTCTCAGATGAGCTTCAGATGTTCCTTCCTCTGTGTTCATGTCACAGCAGACCGTGCAGGTCACATTTGGCTCGGGACTTGTTTCATTAAAGCTGCTGCACACGTTTCAGTGTCAGCATGTTGTTTGTGGAGTGGAGCAACAAAGACAAACCAGATGTGTGGATGTGTTTGAATTCATAGAAACCAAATCTGAATTTATTCTCACTTCAATAAGCAGTGACTCCACCGAAGGTAAAACAAACAAACAAACAAACAAACAAACAAACAAACAAACAAACAAAAAACCCTGAAACTGTATAAAGGACGAAAGAAAGAAAAACGTTTCATATTTATTTCCCCAAATGAGCGACTTTAGAACAACAGTTGAAATCTTAGCAAACAAGATGGTGAGAAAAGTATAAAAATCAGAGAATATTTACAGCTGCTGTGCAGCAGTAGTTTTTATTTTGTTGATAGAGAAAGACGGGAATATAAATGTGAAGCTATCGATAATAGAAATCAATATTATTCTTTGTCTTTCGACTGCTCCCTTTGGGGACCGACACAGCAGATCATCCGTCTCCATCTCACCCCCGCAAAACTTCCGCATTTAAAAATAGTTTTAAACTTTCCAAAGCAAAGCTGCCAAAAGAATCTGAGGAAACTACAGTTTTTTATTGATTGATTGAATCTTTATTTTGAACATGTTGAAAAACATAGAATTCAAAGAAACAAATGAACAAAGCAAAACAAAAGGAAAACGAGCAGCCACAACTCCAAATAAGGACAGTTTTCATTTTATATCCAGAACATTTTTACATTGTGTTGAAATAAAATCATAAAAATCAACCCACACATGTGCAATAAGACTGCCATATGTGCAATTCTTTTTCTGACAAAGTTGTACTTTAGTATGTTCTTACTCAGTTATAGCATTTGTATTCCATTTTATTCTATTGTATATAGTATTTTATTTTATTTCATTCCAGTGTTTTCTAATTTCTGCTACATAACTTTGCACTTTTGCTGTAAGGAAACAAATTTCCCACCTGTGGGACTAATAAAGGTCATCTTAGGTCTCGCTCCCTTAAGGCCAAAACAGAGAGAATGAGGAGGAGCTTCTTCCCCCAGGCTATTCGGGCCCTGAACCAGGTGTAGGACTGGGCTCTCCCACACATCACCACACATTTCCTATAATCCTATAATTCCTATAATTTATCATCTTTATAATCTCTTCTGCTATTTGCACATTCTTTACTGTAAATTCCTAAGTTAATTTGTAAATTTTGTAGTAAACCTGTAAATTGTAAATATTGTAAAACTTTTCTTCTGTCATTTAATGGTCGGGCATTGTACAGCTACAAGCATTTCACCCCCATGTCATACTGTGTATGGTTGTGTGTGTGTGACAAATAAAATTTGAATTTGATTTCTCTTATCTCTGACCTTCCCAAAGTGTGGGGCCCGCCCCCTGGGGGGGCGCAGAGCCATTGCAGGGGGGGGGGGGGCGCGGTATGAAAAGGGAAAAAAAAAAAAAACGCTTGGACACTGCTAGCACGGGGCGCCCACACAAACGCAAAGCAGGAGATGAAGCATCGCTGAATCATGTTTCCAAACCAACTTCATTCTAAGCCAAAGACTAGAAAATATGGTGAAGCAAATCTGCCCTTTGGCTTCACCTGCACAGGTGCTGAGGTAGGTCTCCCTGCAGGATTGGTTTTCCCTGCGTCGGGAGCAGCGCTGGGCTGTTCAAATCACGGACAAACAGGATCCCACATCTTGATTTTTAGTTCACAAACACTTGTTGTAATGACTACACTCCTGACATGTTGGAGATGTTTGCTCTTTATACAGTAAAGTACAGTAGCGGTTTTATACGGGCGACACGGGCGGTTGCCCGGGGCGGCATCACGGGCATCGGCAAAAAAAAAAAAAAAATGCTCGTACTCATGCTGCCCCGACATCAGCCAGCGCATACTGGGAATGGTATACAGCACCGATCGGTTTCTATCGCCCATTTCGCTGGGAGTAAGGGCGCCCTCGTTTGCGGCGCTGCAGGAGAGAGGGCGGGCGGCGGTCTAATAACCAACTCGCAAAATAAAACAAAATAAAAACAAACCAACAAACACGAAAACACCAGACATCATGATACAGACTTATAATTTGCACCGATGTTTTTTCGAAATTCTATACACGAAAAGTGAGCGCGAGAGCCCTCGGTGCGCCTGCTCGCTGCTGAAGTCAAAGTAAACTTTATTGTCATCTCCGCTACATGACAGTCCAGCTATATAGAGACGAGACGACGAGGCTCCAGTTACAGCAGTGCAAGTAAACACAACAACTACAGTAAAATAATCACAGCGTGACGCCTCTGCCTTTGTAAATGGAGGGACAGTAACTGCGTGTAAAACCTGCAGACAGTCAGATTAACAGTATTTGTCTCTGCTCATTCTGCAATTTCATCTCATGTAAACAATAACGTGGCCACAGCGTGACGTGAAAAAGGCACATACCTTTGACGTTGCGTGACGAACTCTGTATTCCTCGTCCACACGTAAACGCAAAAAAGGAGTTTTAAAAAATCTCGTTTTCGGTGATTCGAAACGCCGTTTACGTGGACGAAACAGCTGCGTTTCAAAAACACCCGTGTAGGTGCGACGCAGCGTAAAAGAGTTGTAGTTTATTTTCTTACTACCTGTAATTTATTGCAGGATTACTTGTATTTGCTTAATTGTTTACTAAATGTTTGAGGTGTGAAATAAACCGCAATGGAGCAAAATATGGGCGTGTGTGGTTGGAGGATGTGTTTGTGCGTGCGTGTCGCGCTGGGGGGGGGGGGCGAACATTTCTTGTAAAACAAAGGGGGGCAGCAAAAAAAGTTTGGGAACCACTGTCTTATCTTATCTTATCTTATCTGAACTCTACTGACATGTAATACCAAGCTGCACCACAAGATGGTGCACTTCAGTCAGTATATGCTGAATATGGGAAAAATAAACTACATAAATAAATAAATTCACCTTTATGTCCAAATCATTATTTTCAATGTTGAGAACCCACGCAAACACGTGGAGAACATGCAAACTCCACACAGAAAGACCCCGGCCTGATGGTCAGGACCTTCTTGCTGTGCAGCAACAGTGCTGACCACCGTGCTGCCCATTAATCCATAACATGAGGATTTATACCAGCTGTAAAGCACAGGAGGAAAATGTATAAATTCACATCTTTATTCACATTTATGAGCTTTGTGGTATTAAGGGTTTAAATTGATTTGTTGAGCCTGTTTTCACTGATTTAAATTAAAACTGTAACTGATAAAAAGAAAAAAAGATCATTTCTGTGAGCTCAGGTGTGAGTTGGACTTTGGCACATCAGACTGTGTGGAGGGATACCTGAGCCTTCCATCACACTGGTCTGGTAACACCTGCTCCCAGTATCAGTGCGCATTGTTAAAGTTTGGCTCCATAACTGGTTTCTGTTGGCCGGTTCAGGCCGGCTTTGGCCCTCGGCCCACCTGAAAGGCTTTTACTTTTATTTTCCAGGAGGAGTTATAAGAATTAGCTGTCAGCAGCGTCCCAGCTCAATTAACCTTCAGATGCTTTTGAGTTCACTCAACAAAAGCAGCTTGAGAAGACAAAAAAGCTGAGCAAAGCCAGCTGGGAGATCTCTGCAGTGCTTTTTAAAACCTACTGCTGGAGTATGATAACTGAACATGTCAGACACACTCCTGATCTGCAGCTTCTTTAGTAAAACTAAATGTGAAATGTTTCAGTTTTTAGATCAGCTGCTGTATTCAGCTGTTTTATAATGAACCCTCTTACATTTTATTATTGTGGGTGGATTTCATGAAATGAAATACAAACTACCAAAGATCAGAGCACTAACCTTTCTGGGGCTCACATGAACGATCGTCTGTGATCATTTCAGTGGAGCACAAACTGGAAAATTGTAGATGTTTTTGTAGAAACTGACATCATTGTTTTAAACTTCCACTGAGTCACTGGTAAACAAAGAGAAAACCACAAACCAAACTGGACAATATGCTGCTTTTTTCCTTACTTCTGTTCCAAAGAACAGACTTTAACCTCTGACTTCATCACCACGTCTCTGTCTGCCAATTTAATTCCTGCTAATCCGCTAATCTCCTCCTGATGTCATCACATCACTTCTCAGACTTTATTTTTTCAGTCGGCTCTCCACACGAGTCACACCAAATACACATGTGGGCCAACAAAGTGGATTTCACACGTCACACAGCAGATTTTGAGGTTCTTGAACTATTAAAGTTGTGATGAGTTTTTAAATGTAACTGCACATTTAGGACAAACTGTCAGACAAGCTGGAGATGTGATCGATGCACTGAGCTCCTCCATCCTGCTCATCCTGGACGTCGCTTCGTGTGACACTGATCGCTGGCTTGTGGATTATTGTTTGGAAGGATGGAATTTGTCATTTTGGTTGACACCATTTAGTTTTCTTTCACCTGGATGTCTGTTTTATAGTTTGAATAAAACCACCTTAAAATGAAAACAGTTTAAAAAATGATGTTAAAGGGAAAAAACAGCAGAGAAAGATAAATAAATGAATCAGTAAACTGCACGAGACATTCTGAGAATGTTGTTGGTTAACCCAACAATACAAAGTGTAACTGTAACATCAGTAAAAGTGCAGAATTATATTTAAGAGCTACAAATTGTTAATCTGATGTTTGAAGGTTTTGTAACATGTTAACAAAAATGTCATCATAGCACCTTAAGGAGGATTTTTAGCCAACATGGTTAGCAGGAATCAGAAGTTGTTGTGACACTGTTGAGCCCCCATACAGGGACCACCGCACTACAGCAAACACACTGACCTGCATCATCAGCCCTCTCTCCCTCTCTCTGTCTCTCAGTGAGTTTCCTCCTCCCTGCTCTGTGGTCGGACTCTGATGTGTGTTTGCACTGTTACTAATAGACTGTTTTTGCCGGGTCAATAACAGTTATCCGAACGAGATGAAGTTCCTCTGCAGTGGATCAATTGCGCCTCTCGTGCTTCTCCTCATCCTGCCAGGTAAAACCCATTTTCAGCTTCACTTCAGGTATTTTTAAAGTGCAGAACCATGAACACAGTGAGTGTTTTTCTCATTATTGTTACTGATGTTGATATTTCAGGGTTTTACTGTATGTTTTCTTAAAGTGGGGAAAGTGTGAGCTTTTTTAAACAGTGTTCAGTGTTTTACGTGAACGGTGATATAACTGAGGATTAATGATATTGATCTCTGTGCTGCTGCTGAACCTCTGAACACGCTCCATTCTCCTCCATTACAAATCGCTCCAAGTGATATTTTATTAGCGGTGAATCTGTAGATTTCTATCTATGATTAGTTCACTGTTTCATTCCCAAAGTGTCCAAAAATACTTTATATATGCCCATCATATTGGATTTAAAGAGGCACACTGAAAGTGCCCTAAAATATAAAAATAATATGATAAACAAAAGCTTTAAGTTTTGTAATATTCCTTTAAAATGACTGATATTTAAAGCCCTACACCCTGTAAGCATGACCTCCCAGGCTTTATTAATAACCATCTGTGTCTTTGTTCATTAAACAGTGAACATTTGCTTCTATGATTCGTTTCATTCTCTGAGACATCAGTGTGCGAGCAGAAGAGAAGCTCTGAGACCAAAACATTGTTTGGATTGAAAATTGGACCTTAAAATGTAAAAAATGTTTTACAAACAAAATATGAAGAAGTTTTCTGGAACTAACAGACCAGACAGACTCGTTCACACCGTGCGTCTTGTGCATGTTCTGCTTTGTGTTGTATGCTGTATATTCTGCTCAGCCTTACTAATAATGACATCAGCGTATGGGCGGTAACCCCTGTGACCCTCACGCTGCTCTGAACACTCAGCTTCACACTGCTTTCTCCTCACTGTGCTCTGTCATGTCATAAGGGCAGAATATCCTTATATGATCAGATCAGGCACACAGCTCTGGTAGTGATAATAGAAGCCCCGCCCACCTGTTATTTAAGATTCTTTTATGAGGGGCAGCCAATCAAAAGAAGGCTGGCTTAAAGCAAGGATTGCCTTAAATGGGGAGGAACTAAAACAGCTTATTTCAGACAAACCTGGGGGCCTTGCTCTCAGGCCCATATAAGATTATCATGGATTGTTTTAAACTTTGAATCATGTAAAGCTACCACGAGAATAAATTATGGAGCTGGAGCTGTGGGAGACTGCAGGTTTTTCTGGTACTTTTGTATCTTTGCATTCTTAATCACTTATTTAGGGACTAAAACTAATCGGTTAGGTTGAGAAAAGGAAGTAGTTTGAATTAAAATGTGGGCCTTTGCAGCATTAAATATGCAAAAATGACAGATTTAGAATTTTTCAGATTAAGGATGTTCACTCACAGTGACATCACACAGAGCCAAGAGTCGAAAACGTGCCTGAAACTGAGTGTTGAGAGCTTCTAGCTCACAGGGATTATTGGACATGACCTCATTATTTAAGACTTTGGTAATGTTTATTATAAGAAATTTATATTATATCATCATGTAAATGAAAGAAATGGAGGAAAAAGTAAAACAGTTCCAATTTAATGGGAGAATTAATTATAAAAATTGCGCATTAAGATGTAGAAGTACTGATGCTGCAAAGCAAAGTTAACTATGCTGTCGGTGAAGTCTGCTGACTTTGAAAAAGTCATATGATGGATTTTTTAATTTTTTATTATTAGATTAGACCATGAGCAAAGAATCCGATTACTTTATTATCTTTGAGCAAATTATGTGTTCACAGTGTCAATGTCCTGCATCAACCATTTCAATAGTACAGGTTTGTGTTTAGAGCCATCACTCTGGGCCCTTTCTCTATATATACATTCAATCAGAGACGTTGGAACGTCTTCTGAAGAAAATCACGACGCTGTGCAGCACTGGCAGGCAGGATGTTCAGTGATAAGCATCAGTGGATGGAGGATTAAAGCTGTCTGGTGACCTGTGCACTAGCGATGTGTCGGTCGCGAACGAAACGGCTCTTAGAGCCG